>NW_027585364.1:0-1736 GCF_028453695.1 Augochlora pura
AATCAAGTTGCCTCAGAGCTACTTCTATTTTCGTTCGCGCCGAAACATTACCTTTGTTCCTATATTTTGATAGCAGAAGAATTTATTTTTATTTCCATTTAGATGAAATTAACAATATTCATATTTAGTAGAGCTTATATAAAATCTTCACCACGAGTCTGACTCGTTATTATAGTGCAAAGAGGTTAAAGATTATATAGCCAAAGCAGAACGTGAGCAAAATAAAAGGATCAAAAGATTTAGGACCGATAACGGATTAGAAATTTGTAACAAAGAACTTGACAATTACTTCAAGGATTTGGGCATACGACATGAATACTCAAATGTAGAAACACCACAGATGAATGACGTTGCGGAAAGGATCAACAGGACGCTGTTAAACATGACAAGGTCAATGCTCACGTCAGCTGATCTACCCCAGAGTTTTTGGGCGGAAGCGGTAACAACCGCTGCATATATTAAAAATAGAGTATGCTACACCCGAATCAACGATGATATACCGTTAAATGTATGGACTGGGAATACGCCGAGCGTGCGGCATTTGAAAGTATATGGTTGTTTGGCATATGCACATTTGCCAAGACAAGACAGAAACAAACTGGATAACCGAGCAGTGGAATGCATACTGGTAGGTTACAGTGATCGTACGAGAGGTTATAGGTTATGGTGTCCAATATTGCAAGACGTATTAACGACCAAGCATGTGAGATTCATTGAGGAGAAAATGGGATATGAATGGATACATAAAGAAAGTACCCATGATTGGCGATTAAACAGAGCCTGTTCGGATACTGAATCAGACAATGAAATATATGATTCGAAAGAGAGCGTCACAAGGCCAAATGAGGAGCAGAATGCGCCCGAAAGGTCATCACGAAATCAGGAAAGTAGGGAGATAGTGGGGGAGGCTACTCCCAAGTCAGTTAAGAAGGTAGGTAGGCCCAAGAAAGTTATCAGAAATCCATATGGGCGCTATGGCAAGCCGAAAAGTCCCATTGATGAAGAGGATGCAAAAGCCGATAATACCGAAAGTGACATTGAGACAAATTTCGTGGAAATAACGGAACCACAAAATTTGACTGAGGCTCTGACTTCTCCACAAGCCGAGAAATGGAAGGATGCCATACAAGACGAGTTGGATATTTTGGAAAATAGAAAAACCTGGCAAACAACTGAGTTACCTAAAGGAAAGACGACAATTGGCAGCAGGTGGGTTTTTAAGATAAAATCTGATGCTAACGGGAAAACTAGCGAGATACAAAGCAAGGTTAGTTGCTCAAGGTTTTACACAGAGGAAAGGGATTGATTACTCCGAAACATATTCTCCGGTAGCAAATTTTGCTCTAATTAGAACACCATTAGCATTAGCAACAGAATTTGGTTGGTACATTAGACATATAGATATAAAGTGCGCGTACCTGTACGGTGAACTGTCAGAAGAAATCTATATGAGAATTCCATCGTTTCACGAGGGTGAAACGGAAAAGATTGTAAGGTCGTGTTCGTCTCCACGATTGGTCTATTGTCGCTGGCCTGCACCGAAACGTCGCTAGCTGTTCTCTCGTCTTATCTGTGCGGGTTGTTCGAGATCGCCAGGTATATTTGTTGTTTAAGGGAGTGGTATGTGTTGGATCTGTCAAGATTTTCTTGCGATTTTATTTAACAATTTTCCATGATTTATGAAAGTTGTTTTTTTGAAGAGATAAGTAGTGATAGTGTTCATATTATAGTATTAA
>NW_027585365.1:0-1736 GCF_028453695.1 Augochlora pura
AGAGAGAGAGCTCCCCTGGCAAACTCGGAACGACTCTCCTCTGTACCGGGCGGCTCGATGTAACGACCCCTCTCTCGCTCCACGGTACCGAGTCAGACTCGGCGAGCGTTTACCCCGGAGCGAAGCGGAAATAAAATCTCTTCGATCGGTGTGTATGAACTTTCCACGGGGAACCGAGTCGTCGACACTGGCTTTCAAGCTTCTTCCTCTTCTTCCAGCAAAGCCGAGCCGGTTTCACAGAGATCTATGTAGACGTTAACTATTATTTCGCTCACCTTTTCTGTTCTCTTTTTGGTACGTATTTTAATTATTGGGGTGGCGTTGATTTTGTATCGCGACTTTGTTTGATGGTATGTGAGAGATTAGGGTGAGTTGATGGTGATTTGGTAATAATGATTTTGTTTTTTGATTTTGTTTGAGCTGATTTTATTTTTTGATCTTGTTTGAGCTGATTTTAATTTTTGATTTTCTTTGAGCTGATTTTATTTTTTGATTTTGTGTGACTTGATTTGTTTTTTTGTGAGTTGATCTTATCTTATATGATCAATTTAGAAACTGAGCTTTAAACATCAACTTAATGATAGTTTAAATTCTAGAAATATTTGTACACCTTCTAAACGATAGTTTAACCCCACCCCCGACGCTACCCTTCTCGAGTACCAAACAGCCCTCGTTTCCCCATCTCTGCCAAAGTTCAAAAATATTTCCCGAAGAAAAGCAGTTCAAAGATATTAAAGCAGAGCCCTCGACCCTTAAATCTAAACCTTCGAAATCGTTCTCCAAGCATTGTTCTTGAACTCGCAGTAACACGGTCGATGTTACACCTAACGATCTCTATTTTGTCCGTCATAACGAAAAATAACAGGCTCTTAAAGAAAGCCCCTCTCGCGAGAAGGCATTGCCGCAGTTATTTCGAGCAGGCAGGCAGGCAGGCAGCAGTTTTAATCATTCTTTAGGGGAGCATCGTGGCCGGGTGGTTCGAGCACAGAGCTCCCAACTAGTAGAGTACATTTATGCCGAAGGCGTTTATCGCGGGCACGCCGTCGCCGTATATCTTTCTGACGCGCTCTCGAAACCCGTTGTGTCCCCTCTCCCCTACCCCCACTCCGCTACAAATACATTCGTCGGACTCATTTAATTTCGTTCGCGCAGCGCGCCGTTTATTTAAACCGGCTGCCTCCTTTCGGCCTGACTCGGGACGGGCGTTTTCCTTTCTTTTCTTTTTTTTTTTTACCGGCAACGCCAGCAGCCACCCTCTGTCCCGGTCCGGCGCGCGGCCCTTCGGTGTCCCTGTTTCCCGCGCCAATGGAAAATGTAACCCGGGGAATGGCCCTCTTCGCACCTGCATCTCTCGCCAATGCGGAGATCCATAACTCCTCGGTCGTGGGGCAATTCGGTCGATTCCCTGAATACGTAATTGCCTCTTCCTCTTCTGGCTTCGTCGCACGTTCGCCCCTAGCCCCAAACCCCCCCCCCCCCCCCCCCCCCCCTGATGTATCGCCGATATTGCGTCGCCGAGATCCCGTAGTCGCGACAGAGAACGACAAAAGACGACAGAGGATGACACAGAACGACGGAGGATGATAGAAACAAAGGAATAGAAAAAAGAGAAAATATAAAAGGGGAAAATTATTATTATTATTTCATTGCGCTAAGGAAAACTGCGTCCGATGCCAGGGTCACTTCCGACTCGCAACAATACTAACCCTTTGCAGTCGCTGGCATAAATAAAAGGA
>NW_027585366.1:0-1735 GCF_028453695.1 Augochlora pura
TTTACACCAAGCGGCTATGGTGTTTGCTATGGACTGTGACCTTTCTTCGACTTCCCTTCTGCTATCGCCGGCGACCGTGACGGCGACGTCGTCGGCGTAAGCCGTCGCCTCGTAGCCACTGTCGCGCACAACATTCAGAAGCTCATGGAAGATAAGGTTCCACAGGTAGGGGCCTAGAACTGATCCTTGGGGACAGCCCTTGGTGACCAATTTGGTTACTTCCGAGCTGTTGGATCTAATCTTGACATATCTGTTTGAAAGGTAATTCTGAAGAAGTCTATATAGGTTACTGGGGCACTGCCTGATCTTTAACTGATTGAGAATAGCGGGCCACCAAACGTTGTCGAAGGCACCACTGATATCGAAGAGGAGGGCGACAACGTACTTGTTAGGCTTGCTTGAGGTTACCTTGCGTAGGTTTAGAATAGCGTGATCCGTAAAGAGGTTGGGTTTAAACCCGAATTGTGAATTAGATGTGAGAGGGTGCTTGTTGAAGAGGTCTGATAGTATGACTACAATAAGTCTCTCGAGGACTTTGCTGATTATGGGTAGGAGACAAATGGGTCGATATGATTTGGGGTCTGTCATGAGTTTGTCGTCGCCCTTGAGGAGCACTCGAATGACGCCTGTTTTCCAGACGCTCGGGAACCTCCTATGGACGAGACAGCTATTATAAAGTAAAGTGAGGGTGCTTCTGAGAAAGGGCCACGCTTGTTTAAGTATCACTGCCTCTATCAAGTCATGGCCGGGGGCTTTTCCGTTTTTAATACGGGCGATTGCGCTCCGCACTTCTTCCAACATCAAAGACAGGGGCGTCAGGGGTTTCTGGGGCATGTTGAGAATTTAATCGGACGCGGCGGTGTGAATTTAGATCCGTCATAGGGTCGTCGTCAGGTATTAGTGAGTTGAGGAGGGTCCTACTCGTTTCCTCCCACGTGGTGGTTTGACTACCTGCGGTGGTGATGCTGTTCCTAACCTCTTCTATCGGGAGTTTTTTGGCTAGAATTTTGTACGGGAGTCCCCATGGGTTAGCATTCCCATGGTCCGTAACAAATTTCCTCCAACTTTCTAATTTGGACCTGCGGATCGTTGCTGTGTATCTATTTCTGGTTTGTCTATATGCTATTTTGGAGCTATTACGTGTTTCGGGGTTGGTGTTTGCCTGATATGCTCTTTTAGCCCGGCGGACTTCGGCTCTGAGCTGTGTGAGTTTTTGCGTCCACCAGGGGACGGATTTTGCGAATTTGCTTTTCTTTGGGATTGACGCGTTTGAGGCTGTGAGGATGGTTTCTTGGATCTCTAAACTAAGAGCCTCCGGGTCTACCGAAAGCGGGTCCGCCGACGGAGGGGGTAGCTGTGCTAGAAGAGAGGATATGGAGGCCTCAAACTTTTTCCAGTTGGCTCTTTTGGTATTAAATCTGGGTTGGGGGTTGTGTACATGAGCCAACTGAGGGGCGTTTAAAATAAATCTTATAACATTGTGGTCACTAGTAGTCGTGTCGGGTAGTACTTCCCAGGATGAGATGTGCCTGGCGACGCATTTACAGTGACAGGTCACCGACTGCCCAACTATTCGACACAACCGGGCTGCTCTCCTAACACACACGTCCTCTGTCTTTTTAATTGGTCCGCCGTAGCAAATTGTCGAAAAGTCGTTTTCCACGGTTGACACGAGGCTTACACCCGGAATCCGCGACGCCTCGGTTGCCTCATTCGCTAATGGAGAGCTGTCCTA
>NW_027585367.1:0-1735 GCF_028453695.1 Augochlora pura
GTTTAATCGCTCTCTGACTCGGATGCAGCAATGGTGCTGATCGAGCCGAGATTGTAAGTTATTTGTAACTCAATAAAAGGAATATTTTATTTTTACCATAAATTCCTCTGCGATAGTATATCGTGTGTGCACCGGTCCTTTCGACGTGTGACACCGCACAGCAGACTTTTCGGAATAACCGACTTTCTTATTTTAACAGACTTTCTTTATTCCGGATTAACTGTATGCGTTAAAGTACCGGAATCTGACTGTAGTCTTCGACTCAACTATATCCGTTGAGAACCGAAATTAGAATGAATCAAAATTGGACAGTTCTTTCCGACGGTCACAATTAGACAATATAATTGAACTGTTCTTTCCGACAGTCACAACTAGACTATATCCTTTCGGGTTTTCGCGGAGGCGAACGGCCGTTATCTTCGGTCGCCTTCGCGTACCCTCGGCAAGGTTCGGCGGATTATCCCCGCCGTTCCAACTGCCGTTCTTTTCTCTGTCTCAACTTCGTTTTTTGATTAAAGCAAATTCGGACGTGCCGTAGAACTTGCCTTTGTCCGTTGCCAGGTGTCCCCTGTTTATGCCAACGGCTTTATCATCGAAGTTTTTCTGGGCCTAACAGTCATCGTATCGAGGACACATCGATAGCGGTGACCGAGCCCGGTAAATATACTAAAAGAAACTTCGGCTTTTTTAATTTAGAATCTTATTTTTAGATTCCGCGTTTTTGCTAATATCCTATCGAAATTAACGCATTTTATTCGATATTTAAACAAAGTTCCTAAATTGTCTAGATGTGCACTTCTCTGGCCGCTGTTTGAAAGCGTAGACCAGAGGTTTGTGGTGAGTAAATACTATGGGTGCCTGTTCTTCGATTTGATATCGGAATCGTCGCACTGCGGTGTAGATCGCCAACAGTTCCCTATCATACGCGCTGTACTTTCGTTGCGTTGAGGAGAGCGTTTTTGTATAAAAAGCTATTGGCTGCCAGGAATTGTCGACCCGTTGTTGTAACACCGCACCCATTGCGTAGTCAGATGCATCTACACTAAGCGATAATTGCGCGCCAGGTACGGGATGCGCCAGGAGGGTAGCTTGCGCTAATGCCTCCTTTACCTGCGAAAAGGCAATATCAGCGTCTTGCGCCCAGTCTACCTGCGGGTTTCCACGTGTAGGTGCACCTTTCAATAGGTCGGTCAACGGGGTTTGTATTTTTGCCGCGCTTGGAATGAATCGACGATAAAAGTTGACCATTCCTAAGAATCGTCTTAATTCTTTTATGTTTGTGGGCTTAGGAAAATTGCGGATTGCCTCTACTTTGCTTGGCTTCGGGGTTGCTCCTTTGCTGTCTACTGTGTATCCCAAAAAGTCTATTGTGCCTTTGCCGAATATACATTTCGCCGGATTGATTCTCTTTGTCTTTTTTTGTACTAGGTGAAGGGGTGAAGCCCATGGACTTTTAGATGGCCAAATCACTCCTTCTGACAAGATATGCTGAAATTCTTGTCTGGCGTTTTTTAATCTATCGAGGGCGAGTCGCCTCGGTTTTGCAAATACCGGTGGTCCGTCCGTAGTCTTAATGTGATGCGTAATGCTGTGTTTTATTGTTTTGTTTGTCTGTGACGGGCGTGTTATTTCCGCGAAATCGGCTAGGAGTTTGATGTACGGTGAATCGCCGACAATCGTTCTAATCAATTCTATATCGGCAACCCCTATTATTCCGCGTGCCGTAACATTTGTT
>NW_027585368.1:0-1735 GCF_028453695.1 Augochlora pura
AAATACAATTATTGTCTATTGCAATATAATAATAATACGAAAATAATATCAATAATATTAGCAACTATAATATTACAGAAATTTAAAAGACTAGATCGTCATGTTTAAGAGCAGAAAATATTTGTCTACATTTTTGTGTCGAAAAGTGGAGAAATTGAAATTAGAGTTTCCCCGTCGAATTAAAAGATTGCTAGCTGGAAGAAGAAAATTAACGTGCTGATAATTCCATAAATAACCTCGATCCGGTGATAAATCGTTCGATAAGTTGAACGAAAACAAGATGTATAGTTTTTGTGAAACAATTGACTAGCAACTTATATGTACATACATAGGAGCTGTTCACAGCATGGAATCGATGAACTTCAGGGAACAAAAAATGGAGAGATGCGATGAAACGATGTACATTGTTTTGTAAGATTCCATTTGCAATCTAAATTCGAATAAATATTATGGAATGCGTGAATATGGATGTAACAGTGATCTATGTTATAACGTAAGCGCAACTGGGGGAGTTGGTCGATTTTGCAAGTGGAAAAGTGATAAACATATTATATTTGGTGCCCAAATTTTCAAGTTTTTTGTTATAGAAAAAGTTAATTGTTATATATTTTCATTACAGGTTTTTCATAAAAATAAATATTAATAGTCCCGTTGTTAGACGTTTTAAAGACGTCCATTTTAGGTCTGAACGTCTTACAATCGAAACTGAACATCTTTCAAATGTGTTGCGTCAGATGTTAAAAGAAAATCTAATTTGGGATGTCGTTAAGACGTTTTAAAGGCGTCCCATATCAAATTTTATGCAAACGACTGAGAAACGTCCCGAATTGGACGTCGTTTTAACATCTGAAAGAAGACGTCTTTAAGACACTTGAAACATGTTCCCAAAGTGTTTTTTATGTTTTCAATGTTTTCTGTTGAATCAGATAAGCGCTTTCAAATACATCTTTAATATAGACAGAAGAATTCAAGGTTATGTCGCTTCGATTTGTTCTCAAGTTTTTATAATAATCAGGTTTTTAACAGTTGGAATCAATTTTAGCAGGTCCAACGCGTCTCTCTTCTTTTCCCTCGTCAGACTTTTATCTTTAGGATATAATACAAGCTAATCTAATAATAATAGCATTCGATTTTGAATCTGCGTTATAATCACATTTGGATTGTAGGAGGTGGAGCTTGTACTTTTCAAATGTTCTTGAAATGTTTTTGCAGGCTTTTTGTCTTCTATTTTGGTATTCCATGCCTTTTATACTCCCACGTTTCTGGACATTTGGAGACCAAAAATTAAGTGCCAGTGCATAATCAGGTCCAGCATTTTGCAGATCTGAACAATTATCATTCGTCTCATTTATCTCGACATTCGTTTAACTGTATAATATTTATTTTTCTAAAAAGAACCGACGTTTCGGGCGAAATAATTGTTGAATAATAATTTACGAGCACTTGCTTCTGCGACAGTTTGTTTCGTTAGTTCTGGCTAGGCGACAGCACTTTAGCTCGAGAACGCGGATTTCATTATCACGACGATTTACATTGTAGCACGGAGTCAATCGAAATGACTTCCGAAATAAATTATTTATTATTCGCTGAACTACGTGTTTTGCCGTTTAACGGCGTTGGTCTGTATTATTTTGAAAATTTGGTATAAATTAGAAAATGTTATGACCAAAGCAATTGTTTCGACGCTTAGATTTAAAATATTTCAAAATGTGAAGCTCGCCGATGTGGTCTGTGA
>NW_027585369.1:0-1361 GCF_028453695.1 Augochlora pura
GAGGATCCTCGTCGACCGGCTCTCGTCCTCGTAAAATTGTTGTCCCGTGGCGGTCATAGCGGTGTTTGTTAAACTTTCACCGGTGTCGCGGCGGTCTCGTGTCCAAGTTCGAAACGACGTCGCGCGCCTAGACCGCACGGTGGTAACCCGTGTGTGCTCCAGCGAGAGGAGGCTACACGGAAAGAAGGGTAAATAATCGTCCGGCAATGGCCGGCCGGCTCTGCCCCCGTGATCGTCGTTTACGCTGTGCAAACGAACGCCCGAAGCCTTACGGATTCTAAACACGAGATATCCCACCGCCACCAACACCCTCCTCCCCCCCTTGCCGATTGTTTTCCACCGCTACGAACTCTATTTCCCGGTTCCTCGACGCGACGCTAATTGATAGTGTGTACCGGAACCTCTGCCGGCCCTATCGAACCAGAAACGCACGTATGGGCAGCGGTAATTTTCTTTGAATATTAACTCGCGACCTGTGATCGATAGTCCGCGGATGTTTATGCAAATCCGGCGTTTCCATAAATTTCGCGGCGGCCACCAGAGGTTAAGTGGAAGTTTTCTTTTCCCGGCGGCGGCCGAGCCGCGATTAAATTGAAAAGAACTTTAACGAAGGGAAGTCATGACGGCAAATAGCAGCACAATTAATTCAACTTTCCTCGTGCAACCGGCGAGATCATGGTCTTGCGTGCGCGAAGCCGAACTATACTTTTTTTTTTATCAAATTCTGCTGTATTATATCAATTATTTATTCTAATTTCGACCAATTTAGCCGCGGTAGCGGCGTCGAAGCGGTTCAAAAATACGAGAAACTTTGTTGCTAATCGACAGCCACCTTCGTCGTTTACGCTCACGTGCAACTCCGTGGACTAGATTGATATACTTGATTCGGCGAAAGCATAAATCTGCGCGGGCTTTGCATTTGGAAATCTAATTCGACGAACTGTGATAAAGTATTTATTTTATACACGATTATATATCTTATTTATTTATTTACCCGAACGATGTAACATTCGTTTCGCTGGTGATGAGCTGCGAATAAATTTTTCGATAATCCTTGACTCATAGAACAGTTACACCTTTAACAATTGTTAAATCTGAGCTTTCTCGATATCTATTAAACATAATTTTGGAACGTAGTACAGCAATCTTAATGGCGCCGCAGAGTCGCCACTCGAGTGCAAAGGGTTAAAAGCAGATTATTCTGATATTATTATGAACGATTTATTCTGATTTTGAACGAGCGTTGTTTTAATATTTGTCGGAATATATATGTTGAATAAATAAGCCATAATTGTATCTTTAAAATCTGAATAATAGTACATTAACGTAACCTTAACAAATCCATTTTATTATAACAAATC
>NW_027585369.1:1461-1735 GCF_028453695.1 Augochlora pura
AGACGTGGTTACCTAGCCGCACCGTTACGTAAGCACGTATACGTACCAGCGCGCTAAGAAACACGCCCAGCGAGTACTCGTACTTAACCCAGCCATCGCGAGGTATCATTCACTACTATTTTCCCCGGTTAAGTCCGGTAATTAGGCAAATAAAGCTGCCTGTCAGTGCATCACACACCGCGATTGTTGCAAGTGCCTCGCAGCGGTCGCACGTAATCACGCGTAGTCACATTTGCGTGAATGCATCGCGGGCCCAGGCGGTGCCGCGGGGGCC
>NW_027585370.1:0-1734 GCF_028453695.1 Augochlora pura
TTGACGTGTTTCGTAAACCGCTCCTCGAAAATATTCTAACGAAATTTGTCTGATTCAAGATGGACTTCCATTGACTACTGCTGACCGTTGGTCCACCTGTGGTCACTAGCGGCCATCTTAGTAGTCAGTTGTGGTAATTCAAGTGGTAATCAGTGGTCGTTAACTCGACGAGATAGTTCAGTGAGTACTTAATATTATATACAAGTCAAAATTAATTTTTCTAAGTATTAAATTGCAAGAAATAGTTAATTTATTAGCGCAAAAATTTCTCGAGTGATTCCTGTTGAAAAAATTTATTTCACATCTCTGATTTATCATTTATTGTCAGTACATGTTAAAGGTAAAAATAGAAAATAGAATGCTTGACCATACTTCTAATTATCGGAAACGTTATGAATTTTTAGACATCGGAAATAAGAAATTTATTGGTGAAAGAAATATTATGAAATCAGGAATAAGCAATATGCAAATCATTGTTGACCGTTACTGAAAGTTCGGCGCTCTGCGCAATGTTGTTCTTCATTTCCTCAGTCTGTTATTGTCCTCGGAAGTATGTAAACGTGTTTCGTAAGACGGTCCTCGAAAATATTCTGACGAAATTTTTCCGATTCAAGATGGACTTCCATTGATTTCTGCTGACCCTTGGTCCACCTGTGGTCACTAGCGGCCATCGTAGTAATCAGTTGTGGTCATCCAAGTGGTAATCAGTGGTCATTAATTCGATGAGGTAATTAAGCGAGTACTTAATATTGTATACAAGTCAAAATTAATTTTTCCAAGTATTAAATTGCAAGTGACATTGAATTTATTAACGCAAAAACTTCTCGAGTTATTTCTGCTGAAAAAAATTATTTCACATCTCTGATTCTATCAATTATTGTCACTAACATGTTAAATGTTAAAATAGAAAATAGAATGCTTGACCATACTTCTAATTATCGGAAACGTTATAAATTTTTAGACATCGGAAATAAGAAATTTATTGGTGAAAGAAATATTATGAAATCAGGAATAAGCAATATGCAAATCATTGTTGACCGTTACTGAAAGTTCGGCGTTCTGCGCAATGTTGTTTTTCATTTCCTCAGTCTGTTATTGTCCTTGGAAGTATGTAAACGTGTTTCGTAAGACGATCCTCGAAAATATTCTGACGAAATTTTTCCGATTCAAGATGGACTTCCATTGATTACTGCTGACCCTTCGTCCACCTGTGGTCACTAGCGGCCATCGTAGTAATCAGTTGTGGTCATTCAGGTGGTAATCAGTGGTCATTAATTCGATGAGGTAGTTAAGTGAGTACTTAATATTGTATATAAGTCAAAATACATTTTTCCAAGTATTAAATTGCAAGAATTAGTCAATTTATTAACGCAAAAATTTCTCGAGTTATTTCTGCTGAAAAATTTATTTCACATCTCTGATTTATCAATTATTGTCAGTACATGTTAAATGTAAAAATAGAAAATAGATTGCTCGATCATACTTCTAATTGTCGGAATTGTTATAAATTTGTAGACATCAGAAATAATAAATTTATTAGTGAAAGAAAGTTTTTTGAATAATGAATAACAAATATGAAAATCATTGTTGACCGTTACTAACAAGTGTTACTTCTTCAAGGTTTCGGGAAGGACTCGAGTTATGTTTGCTGCGATTCCACGTCGCAATCTTGGGATCCGTATCAGATGGTCAGTTGGCTAGCCGGGAGATTTCGTGGGAGTGTTTGCTGCTGCT
>NW_027585371.1:0-1733 GCF_028453695.1 Augochlora pura
TTCGTGACCGATTATTTCGCAACGATCGGCACAAAATAATAAAGTACAGCTCGTCGAACGCTATAAGAAGCAACGAAATGCTCGCGGATCCATTGATCGAGTCGAAATCCGCCGACGGAAGGATTTCCATGCGATCTTGACCGATTACCTCGATCGGCTTGCTATCATCCGGCTGGATCTTAACGGCGATAGTCTGCGGTGCTTCCGGTTTTCTCGAGCGATCCTCGAACATCCGCCTGATCGATCCGGGGATCTCGTACTCGACCTTCTCTTTGCACCCGTAGACGCCGATGCTGATCTTCGTGGTCGTCGGCACGCTCGGGAAGCTCTTGCATCGCGGCGTGTCCTGCTTCGTGCGATCTATCAGCCGCCTCCTCTCGACCGGGTTCAGGTTCAGCTGCTCGATTATCGCCCGTATGTTCGACGAGATGCTGCCCTCGCGGTGTGACACCACCATGATGACGACGACGACGACGGGACGGCGATCCCTCTCGGCTAGCGATCTATCGTTCTCTGTTCGCTAGACCGATCTCTCGCAGTCAACGGCATAGGGTGGGCCGAGCTCCGGTTCTGAGCTCGCGGACCCTCTGCAAATGGTTCACGAACGGTTCAAAGGTGATGTTCTCTCGGTTCTCGAGCTAGCAACGTCGTTTTGGGATCGTCAAGACACACTCGCAAGTTACGCAGACGATAGCGATACAGGGATTATGGTTACTGTTAATCGATCAATTTTTAAAACGCGGTAACTTTTTTTCTGAAATGGACTAAACGACTTGAATTCTTTTAACTAATCCTTAGAGTACGGAGTGGGGGACTTTAGGTCCCCCAAGATTAGTTTTTCCTTAATAACTTCGTAAATAATTTCTTTCTTTTAAATTCTGTATAAAAACTTATTAGTGGCATTCTATTATTAATTTATTTATAATTATAAGGTAAGCTTTTTCGATCGGGGGGCCTAACCCTTCGTACTTTAAGGGTTAAAATCGAATAGAATGCGATTAATAGAACGTTGTTTTTAATTTTTTCTATTGTCTGGTATGATGAATAAAAATTAAAAGCCTCCGCGATTTTTAATCGATACAGCTCGTACCAGATAGCTCGGATAAGAAAGTTAAAAATGAGAAATTTTCTTTTGTCATTCCAAGCAATAGAGAAAGTTATAAAAAGCATTTTAGTCACAGTCTAGTAGATTGGTTCCCCTATCATCTAAAAGAGTTTAAGTGGTTTAGTCTTAAAAAACTATCGAGTCTTAAAAAACTATCAAGTCTTAACAAGCGTTTAAATATTAATCGTTGCCACTGTATCTGGACTTTAAATAACAGATTCGTTTATTGCCTCTATATCCGAAAGACTAACGAAGTCGGGAGTAGACGAGGACTATCACCAGTCGTTGAATCTTCGAGGAACAAAGCGAGAGTCGAGCCGTTTAAAATTGCAAGGAGATGTTCGAAGGTAGATAATGCGAGATGAATCTTGGCCAAATTGATACTTTCACTGGTCATCGGCAAACCGAAGAACGAAATCGTCCCGAATGGGAGTTGTTTGTTCTGCCGGTGTTGGAAAGATGATACGGATAAAAGTGTAGGACCGATTCCCATCAACGCAGCCATGTTAACGCCCCCTCGCAAAAGTAGGGCAAACGCGTTTCCTTTATTGGCAGAAATGATCCCTCTCTATTGGCCGCAATTTCCAGGAAACAAGGGACTCGAGCCTGGCCGTTTGAAAACAAACAA
>NW_027585372.1:0-1733 GCF_028453695.1 Augochlora pura
TGGTATCGGCAACATTTTCAAAATGGCATGCTTTCGATAGTCCATGCGAGCATTGTGAAAGTAGCAGGATACATAAAGCTGACATAACATCTGATAGTCAGCTCATAATAATTCATTTAAAGATATTTTCTGTTCAGAATCAGATGATTTCAAAAATTAATAACGCGAACATCAAGGCTGTTCCTACTACGATATTGCACATAGCGTCGAAGTCGCACAGAGTTATTAGTGCCATTCGGCATCATGGCGAATCTATTCATAAAGGGCATTACACCTGCCTCCTAAGACAAAAGAATTCTAAATGGATACATGGATTGTAACATTCGTCCGACACGTTGGCCACGAGGTGCCAAACACACTTATATGTTTATCTTAGAAAATATACCGCAATAGACTATCATCTTAGAATCAACTTTCTTAGAAAATATATCGCAATCGCAATATACTATCATAAATCATATTATGATATGAAAAAGACGCTCTAAATTTTATTTAAATTTAATTTAAAGAAAGTACTGCAACAACACAACACAATAACAGTAGCAAAAAGAAGTGAAATCCCAATAAAAAACATTGCCCGGGCAACGTAAAATAGGCCAAGTAGTTGAGTTTGCTTGGGACTTTGGTTCCCACAAAAAAACTACGACAAATTAACCCACAAAAAGTCGCCACAACAATGAATTCACGTAAACAAGCATACAGAAGATATCAACGTAAAACAATTGATCCCCCAAAGGAGCATTCAAATGATATTAGTAAACCCTCCATAAAACCTCTAAGGATTGTTAATAACAACCCCCCCCTCCCCGCCGCCACCCCACAAAATGGTTTCGAATACAAAAAACGATAAATTAATGCACAAAAGTACAATGTTAAACTTCGGAACGAAATAAAAAAACTCCAAAATATTGTTTACCATTTAATTTCATTCGAAGAAGGTATTAAAATCAGAAGTAGTTGTCCACTTCATGTGTGATTTGATATCGAGGAAAGTACTGAAATCAAAAGTAGTTTCTCCGTTTGAACAGAGTACTCCATAACCAGCTAAGTAGAAAATCACGATAAAACATTGATACTGTTACGGCGAATTGTCTATATCAAGTCGCTGTAATGTGATACTGCCCTGCTGTGGACACCCCTTAAAGAAATAGCTGAAGATAGGGGTTGTCACGGAACTGTTGTGCCGAAGGACAAGACAGAAGTGATCGAACTGCCATGCGATCAACACGTCGTTACTGAATAATCATAGAGTTGTTGTTATATAATTGAGTACCGCGTTATTATTAATAAAATGCAGCTAGCACCCTACAAAACTCGCAACAATTCTTCAAACGGATTCACAATAGAACGGATACTTAGAGAAACCAGAAAAATTATACCTAAGGTGGACTTGGCGGGCCGTTTTTATGAAAATCAAACAGTAGAAAATATTAATTTTAATATAATTACGTTATGCCACTAATCCTAATTTATTTATTAATATTTTCTGGAGGTCGAGTACTTTTTCATATCTATTTCAATTTAGAGCCGAGTACTTTTTCATATCTATTTCAATTTAGAGGCCGAGTACTTTTTCATATCCAATTCAGTTTAGAGGTCGAGTATTTTTCCTTATCCATTTTAATGGGTTTAGACTTTTTGGTGGGTCTACTGTTTGATTTTCATAAAAACGGCCCGCCAAGTCCACCTTAGGTATAATTTTTCTGGTTTCTCTAAGTATCCGTTCTATTGTG
>NW_027585373.1:0-6642 GCF_028453695.1 Augochlora pura
GCCAAGTCAACGAAGGCACTGATTGGTACGATATCGCAGTCGACAAAACCCAATCAGTGTTCTTCTTATATACCGAAGTGCAAGTTCTCGCGGAAACCCCCAAAAAAGGTAGAAACGCCCACACCCCCAGACGAACTCAAGTTCAACGACGAGCGAGTTGAACGATTCGTCTTCTCGTCACTCTTCATCAAGTACTGATCCAGAACACAACCTCCAGCAGTCGAGGTGCAACTCATTCGTTCGAAGTCTCCAGCAGTCGAGAAACCATTCTACCTCCATCAGTCGAGGTCCAAACTGATTCTTACGAAGTCTCCAGCAGTCGAGACAGCATTCCACCTCCAGCAGTCGAGGTGCAAATTCATTCGATCAAGGTCTCCAGCAGTCGAGACGCAACACAACCTCCAGCAGTCGAGGAAGCTACACACAGTACGCGCAACCACGACTCTACCACTTGAATCCGTTACCCAAGATTAATTTGGCGGGTAATACATCGGCGACACCGGCATCACGCGTCCTCGAACGGTCCAATCCGGGCCTTACAACCCCGGAAGGGTGGAGATACCATCCACGCGTTGATACCTTGGTGCTCGCACCGCAATTCATTCTCTTCCATCTCTCTTATATAATTGGATATCATTATTTATCTCCCTTATATCCTCTTAAATTCTTTTGTGTCCTCCTCTATCTCCCTTATATCCTTGCATATTATGTTGTATCTCACTTATTTACACTTAAATTTCCTTATACCCTCTTCCATGTCTCTTATATAATTGAATATCATTATTTATCCACCTTATATCCTCTTAAATTCTCTTGCCTACTCTTCTATCTCCCTTATATCCTTGCATATTATATTGTATCCCACCTATAACCACTTAAATTCCCTTGTATCCTTCCCTGTCTCTCTTATATCCTTGAATATCATGTTTTATCTCACTTGTATACTCTTGAGTTCCCTTGTATCCTCCTCTATCTCTCTTATATCCTTGTATATTATGTTTTATCTCACTCATATATACTTAAATTCCCTTGTATCCTCATCTATCTCTCTTATATCCTTGTATATTATGTTGTATCTCACTTATTTACACTTAAATTTCCTTATACCCTCTTCCATGTCTCTTATATAATTGAATATCATTATTTATCGTACATATATCCTCTTAAATTCTCTTGCCTACTCCTCTATCTCCCTTATATCCTTGCATATTCTGTTGTATCTTACTTGTAGACACTTAAATTCCCTTGTATCCTCTTCCATCTCTCTTATATAATTGAATATCATGTTTTATCTCCCTTATATCCTCCTAAATTCAGTTAATTCCTCTTCTATTTCTCTTTTAAGCTTGAATATTATGTTGTATCTCATTTATATCCACTTAAATCCCCTTGTATCCTCCTCTATCTCTCTTATATCCTTGTATATTATGTTGTATCTCACTTATATCCACTTAAATTCCCTTGTATCTGCTTCCATCTCTCTTATATAATTGGATATCATTATTTATCTCCTTTATTTCCCCTCAAATACCCTTGTATCCTCCTCTATCTCTCTTATATCCTTGTATATTATGTTGTATCTCACTTATTTACACTTAAATTCCCTTATACCCTCTTCCATGTTAGGGTGGTGCAATTCTTCATTGCTGGTGCAATGGAACCGGTATCGTTACGTTTTAAAGATAAAACCGCAAAAGCTAAGAGAATTTTCAAAGGATCGATTTTGAGCCATATATCGAACGTCAATAAAATTCGAATTGAATCCTTTGAGCCCTACCGGTGACTGACTGTCGGGCGAATCGCGGCCTACCCGAAAAAGAACGACGGTCAGTCCCGGCCCCACCTAACAGTTCACACACACGTTAAGGCAAGTTACCTAGCCTACCTAATCCTATACTTACAAAATAACAAAGCAATCACACCAACACATTCGCTTCACGATTGGCACACATACGCTGAGGAGCTAACGTGTGGAGAACGTCCCGGGACGCCTCTGATATCCCAACATGATAACATTTGTTCATAACTAATGGTAGCGATCATTGCGATTTTATACTAATTTACAGTTATCTTCACGTGATCCTCATCGATTAGTAATGACAGTCAATTTACAGTCATAAGAATAGCGAATGAACATTCTATACATATGAACATATACATGTATATGTACCAATATAATTTTTGCAACATTCGTCTTATGATAAACGCTTGATCTAAATAACTGATCTTTTGACCACTTCATAATAAAATTATCAATGCTTGAAAATATGGAAGGAAATCGCGGCGTACAGAAAGACCCTACCTAACTATGAAACAGATTACCTCAAAGGATTGCCGGGCAATCCTTTGGTTACTGTACGCGTTAAAAAATACTACAATTTGTACGTAATAGGAAAAATAATTTCTTTAAATATTTACTCACTACTTGATGACAGGATGGAGTTGCTTTATAGTTCTGGAACAGGAAGAAATCCGGGCGACGAAGCCCGCAACGATCCTCTCCATCTCTGCACCGCCCACATAGTTACAGAAAACAGCAGCCACAAACATTCTCACGAACACTCCTGGATAGCCAAATGACCGTTTGGTACGGATCCCGCGGCTGTAACGTAGAGCCGCAACAAAAATAATCCAATTCATTTTCTAAACCTTTTACTTCAGAACACTATCCCACTTAAAATTACAACAAAATATTAGTTTACGATACTGTGACTGGAAAGTCGAAAGGGAGTCGGAACGAAACCAGAATTCGTTGTGGCTCCCTTTCTTACAAAGGTGATTTTAACTACCGCACGCAATAATTAACTAAAACGCACGCACGCATATGTCGAGTAATTATTGCGGACCAAAAGTGGATCGAAGAGAACCCGCCCATCCACGAGGACTATAATAAATCAGACAGAAGGTTCTGATTCTTTGAAAGCTAGAATTAAAGACGAGTGAGAGCAGAAGGCTCTGGACTCGAAGGTGACGCGACGCGAACAATGCTCGTGCAAGTTTCAGAGCCTCGCAGATCTCAATATTCGGCGTTTTATAAATTAAAATGAGGATCCAAAAATGACACCCACTCTTACGCCCGGTTGGATACTTCCCCCAAGCGCCTGTCTCTCAAAGGGAATAGAAGGTATGTTAGAAAGGAGACGCCTCCAATTATTACAAATTAAAGAGGAGACCTTGCTTTTTAAAATACGCTTATTTGCATTGTTGTACGACTTTGTTGAAACGAGTTATGATATTTTGAATTTAAAGAATTTCGAACAATGTCGGAGGCATAGGAATTGCTTCTTCCACGATGTACAATCTCTTCCGATCAGACAAATTCAGAAAAGACTATTATAAATTAAAGATGAGACTTTACTCTTTAGAATACGCTAAAGTGCATTGTTGGTAATATTAGGTTATCAAATGGTAGCGTCATTTAACGTTATTTATTATTTTTTGACGTTATTGAACATTATTTAACGTTATTTGACATTGTGATAACGTCAATTAAAGTTATTTAATATTTTTTGGCGTTATTTAACATTATTTAATGTTATTTGACATTATGATAACGTCAATTAAAGTTATTTAATATTTTTTGGCGTTATTTAACATTATTTAATGTTATTTGACATTATGATAACGTCAATTAACGGGATATAATATTTTTGACATTATTTAACGTTATTTGACATTATGATCACGTTATTGAACTTTATTTAACATTTTTCGACTTTATGTAACGTTATTTACGTTAATTGACATGAACACTCTCTTGGCACCACTGATAACCATTTGAATGTCCACTGTTAACCACTTAAATGACCATTGACAACCACTTCAATGACTACACTTCAGTGGACATTTAACTGATGAGTATGATGGTCACTAGTGACCACAGGACCAAGGGTCAGCAATAATCCATATTAGTCCGATGGTTCAGAACACTTCGCGAGATTATTCGCAACTAGTACATTACGAAATACGACCTCTTACACCGCCAAGGACGCGCTTACGAATTGAACAATACATTCCGCTTAACCTTTTTCCTGAAAATAAACCGTCAACACTGTTTTTCACATTGCGTATTATTCAATCGAATATTTTTCACTAATAAATTCATTTTTTCTGGCTTCTTAATATTTATAACAATTCTGTTTGTTAGAAATATGATCAAGCTCACCTTAATTATTTTTCCATTTAGTTTGTTAGTGACGATAACTGATAAAATAAGAGATATGAAATAACTTTTCAATAGGACGTTGGGGCCATGACTGCGACTCAACAGCTACAGTGACTTTTAGTTGCTCTACGAATTTCTTCAAGTAAGCATCGCGCGTGGAAATTGTCGTGGGAAATGTTACAAAATTTGCAATCGCGAGAAACTGTTCAGTAGAAGTGGAAAACACCTCATCGGATATTTCCACAACTCCGAATTATCAGCGATGAATTAAATTGTCAGTGTTTCATAGTGCTGTGAAAATGTATTCCGTTTGAACCATAGGAGAACTTTCCGATCGCAGCCCTTGCTCGATAAAGTCATTGACCTGGGATCAGCTGAACATTGCACGAGGTCAATGCACCGACATCGTGTATCGTGAGCGACATGTCCGAGCAACAAATGCACTCTCAACTAAATTAGTGAGTTTTCTTTTATTTTTATTATTTTATATTAATCATATTCTTTACAATTGTGAAACAAAGGCAAGTTCGCGCTCTGTAACTTGTTCATTGGTACGCACACGACCCGAAACCGTTGCCACTGTTTTAACTTGTAAACAAAATCGCGGATTGCATTTATTATGACTGACATAGCTGATCTGCGTACGACTGTTTCGCGATCGATGAAAAACAGTTGAAATTCGCTTCTAAGAAAACGAAGCATTGTTGGCCATGGTGCAGTATCTCGCAGTTCCTTTTACGAGATGACAAATCTCACACGTATTAAATTAGTAATAATTATTATCATTCGTAATTATTATTGAATTATTAGTGATCAGTGTTTAATGATAGTGTAGTAAAAGTGAACGTTAGAGTAGCTTGCATGAAGGCATCCTTGTGTTCGTCACTATCGTATATGAATTAAGCTGTGTCGTTTTTCATACGTTGTCCGAGGTTAATGGACTATCTTCCGAGCATGACATTGCATTAAACTAAATGTTTCTTATTAATAATATTTCTGAGATTTTTCAAATTAATACAAAATTCACTAATTGTTCATTATTTCGAACACGACTCAGAGTCTGAGCGTAGCCCCTTCCTTCCGTCGCACCCCGGAGCGAAGCATGGTTCAGCCGCTGGCTTAACTTCATTGCAGCACGTTGAAAATTGGCGCGTCCACCTCTCATTGGCTAATGTTTTTCGTTAATAACTTGTAAACACAGCCGCGGATTACATATTTACTAAGGAAAAAGTTACTCCAAATGACTTCAGGAATCTCTCATTTCCCGGAGTTACAATAATTTTGATACAGCTACTTTAGAAAGAGAACGGAAGATGATCTAGAGAAATAACATGACATACGCAGCCGTTTGGAATGTATGAGTTTATCCCTGAATGTTAGAACGAGAGAATGAAAGAATATTACAAATTTGCTGAACGATAAAATACGACACATTTTAAGGTCTAAATGCAATTTTTAATTAAATTCTGGTCTTTCGCATGAATAAATCTGGCTATGGCGATATCAATCGATGGTATCCCGCGTAGATCTATTGGAATGGATCGTCAATAAATATGGAAAATAAATCTTGAAAATATTTTTCGTACGTACTTGATATATCACTAACACCCACATGAAGATGGATTACTTAACATTTGTGCTTCGAAAATTTTACTTTATCTCGAGTTGTATTAATTAACTTTGTTTAGGGATGAGATAGTAAAATAGACCACAGAGTAATAGAAAGTTTTATTAAAAAATGCAATTCTTATAATCACTGAAAAACTAGAAACAACGAATTTGTCGATAGAATATTCTCGAAGTAACGATTCTTTGAAATATTCATGTTTTAAAGATTACTCTATATATTTGACGTTACTAATTATTCTCATTACGAAATGTGTACCGTGCATTTATGATACGTTATTCTACAAAATATTTACATCGCAGATCTTCACGTCAGCGATGATCGATCATAAAGTCACTGTGACTACTCAGAAACATTAATGTATGTATATTTCGCAGCGAAGCAGGTGCGTTGGTCGTGAACACGTTCGTTTGCTCGGATAAATACTTTTCGCCGAAATCAATATTTCCAAGAGAGCTTCCAAATAACCATTTTCTAAATTTAGCCTTTTAACACCCAAGACGTGCCATAAACTGGATAATTCCGAAGGGTCATCCCAAATTGAGTACGCGACGGTACCAAGACCATCAGAGGTTGACCTGGAAGATTTCCCTCTTTTGGAAATATTGACTTTACACGTCACGGTTATCGAGGAATACGGGAATAAAATTTGAAGGCTTACTTCTCAAAAATACCGTTTGTCACATCCGTGTCATAAACCCCATCAATAGGAACTCTACGTGTTTGTTCCTTCGGAACGGAATAGGCAGCTTCGAAATGAACGCATTGAAACATAAAACAATGTAAGAAATCACATTATTTTGGTATTAGTTTATACACGAAAACGAATTTATGTTTCAGTATTCCTATT
>NW_027585374.1:0-1733 GCF_028453695.1 Augochlora pura
TGTGAAATATTTATTCTGTGAAATATTTATTCTGTGAAATATTTATTTCGTAAAATATTTATTTCGTAAAATATTTATTTCAAAAAAATATTTATTTCATAAAACAAGACGCGTTCACTATTTACCATCAGAAATACGATTTCACCCTGCCCTGTCTCCCTTGCTCGGCCTCTCCCGGGCACGGACACGCAAGGATGCATCGTGCCGAGCGTTTCCGTACTCTCCCGTGCACACGGGTAAAAGCGCCGGTGGTAGGCAGGAGAGAGAGAAGCTTTCACGACACCACGGTGTAAGTTAAAATTGAAGTGGATGGCGTCTAAACGGTCGACATACTGTCTCGAAAGAAAAAAGAAAAAAAGAAACGAGCAGTACCCCTAACACGCCCTGATAGGTCCTACGTTCGCGCTCGAGGACCAAACTCCTCCGTCGGTTATCTCTGTTCCTGCACACGGGATCGGGGACTCCCACGCGTTCGCTTTAATCCGCGCTGCGTCTAGCTTTCACCGCGAGAACCCGCCGCGATTGGAGACGGTAATCGAGCGGCACTAGTTGCGGCGAGTCCCAACTGTTTCGGAAGCTCGATCCCTTTCGGCGAACTCGAGGAACAGTCAATTCAACTTGTTGTCTCGGGAGTTCTTTTCGTGACAGTGTTTAACCCTTTGCTCTACGATCTCTATCAAAACTGCGTCGATTAGTATCTTCTCGTCCTTAACAAGTTCCACGCCGAGCTTTTAGTCGACTTTTCATTCTGGAGAATTGACGCTTTAAAAATCGATGTATTATTTTTATTTATTAATTATCGTCGATATGAAGCAGATTTATTACGGATCCATTCTTTCGATGGAAATTAATTCTTCGATTCTAACCTTGCCATGAAATATTTTTCGAACGCGTTAAATAGACATTTCAGTGCGTACCACCAACAGCACGGAATGTGTTAACCCTTTGCACTCCTGGCCATTTTACCATTAAATCTAAAATAATTGTTCTAGCTTAGGTGAACCCTTCGCGGTCGAGTGGCGCCTCTATAAATTATCGTGCCACGTTTTAAAACAATCTTCGTCAAATCTCCTAATATTTAAAAAATTGTTCAGAGCCATTATCTGTTACATAAGTCACAAAATTCAATTTTATAATGTATAAAATTCTCCAGGTTATATATAATAGAAACAGTGCAAATGTGAAGAAATATTTTGGATTTCCATATAAAACGGCACGGAATGCAAAGGGTTGCAAAAACTATCCAAGGGAGAACAGTGAAAAGTAACAGCGTTCGCTTCCGTTCGCAGTTAACCCTTTCGGTACGAGCACTCTGTCCGCCATGACACTCTCGCTGTACGAGGCCCCGCGCCAAAAATGGCCAACGCGCACGTGACCAGTCCTCCTTTATAAGAAGATATTTCCTAAGCGTTAAATAAAAACTGTGCTTAATAAAAGGACATTTTTTAACAATAGTGTCGCTTGCAGCTTAAGAGATACTCAGAGGTACTTATATAAAATATTAAGATTAATTTCTATAAAATTCTGTTATTTATTTACCGGTCGTCGCGTGGCCGCCGGATATATCCGACGCTCCCACCGAAAGGGTTAATTGTCAGGTACGTTCGAACTCTAGAATTTCGGCGGGTCGAGGGACGAGGATCCAGCGAACGAGGCTCGCGCGCAAGCGCACAAAGGGACAAGTGGCCGCGATCGTGATTAGAGGAGGCAGCCTGTAGTAATAGGGGATCCGT
>NW_027585375.1:0-1732 GCF_028453695.1 Augochlora pura
TTGCGAGGAAGGGGAGGATGCAAAGTGGGGGAATGCGAGAGAAAAAAAGGAACCGTACAGATAGGGACACGCGATGGAGAATCCGATCGCGACACGGTGCCGCTTGATCCAGGTGTAAAATGGCGCATCGAAGACGGAAAAGTTCCAGGGAACGATCCCCAGTGGCCACCTGAAACACGACTCGCGTTTTACCGGCATCGAAAAACCAGCACGGTTTCTATTATTCGTAGTTTTAACCCTTTGCGGAGCAATTCAAGTCGAAGCAATTTTAACTGTAAATTAGACCAAAAATTTCTGGCTTATTGTATTTTCACTGTCTGCAATAAAGAGCGCTGTTTTACGCGTACTAAATTGATTATTGCAAATCGTGGCAACTGCCCAACAATTTTTTAAATCCAAACTGTATAGTTATAAAAATTATTTTGTAACATAATAGAATAATTTTCGTGGTGTCTCAGAGTCACCATTCGAGTGGAAAGGGTTAACTCTTTGCGGTTGGGTGGCGTCCAAGGCGCCGCTAAAAATTATCACGCCACGTTTTGAAATAATATTTATCAAATTTATTTATACTTAAAATATTGTTAAGAACTGTTAACTGTAACACGAGTTATAAATTTCAATTTCATGGTGTATAAAATGCTCCATACAAAATGGAAACGCTGTAAGTCTCAAAAAAATATTACGGATTCAAGTATATTTTGACTCCGAGTGGAAAGGGTTAACAGTCGACCGGCACCGTGCTCATCCCGTCTAATCAGTATTCATGGGTCGCCCTCGCGGCGAAGTTATTGCGATCCGTCTAATTAATTTCAGAAAAATATGCGTTCTGTAACTACACTCCGCCTGATTCTAATTTCCTCGGCGCGACGCGTATAAATTCTTTCGGGAATATCGCGCGCGAGCGCGAGCGCGCGGCTCTGCCGGGATTCCTTGAATATTTCCGTCCGTAATGAATGCTAAAGTTCTCGTGATTTATAATTACCGTGGAGCTCGCTTGTCAGTTCTGGATTTATTAGAATCGCCGCTGTACAAACTGGCCCGAGTAAACGCGAACAGTTTAGACGTTTATTAGGCGAACGTTGCTCCCCGATTCCTATTCCAACGTTACGTTTCGTTATCGTCAATGTAGTTGCCTTTTATTCGCATGTGCAACAACTCAATTAATGTTTTTGTATATTCATATTGACCAGCAAGACTATAGTGATCTAATAAATTTTATTATCATAGTATACTATATTATAGTATCCTTAATGTATAGTATCCTAAATAAACCTCGTTGGTTTTTTTACATGTGCAACGACTCAATTAATATATTTCTACATTTATATTGACTAACATGACTAGAGTGGTTTAATAAATTTTATTAATATAGTATACTATATTAAAGCATCACTTATAATGCTATACTAAAATTCTCAAAACAAGAAACTACATACATATAAGAGAAACGAATAATATTCATATTCATATTCAATATGAATATTATTGAATAATCTTTTATTATTATAGCATACTATACTATAGCATCACTTATAATACTATACTAAAATTCTGAAAACAGGAGACAACATTATATAAAAGAAACGAGTAATACTTCAAAAAATAAACGATTAAATTACCCACCACAGAACATTTAAAATGTTTCTTTAAACAAAATAATGCAACAAGAGTGAAAAATCGTCTACCAACAATCTTTCGTATCGCGTTCAAACTGTGTAACCTTTCTACGTTA
>NW_027585376.1:0-1732 GCF_028453695.1 Augochlora pura
TTATATCCGACGAGCCGGGGTTAAAGATGCGCTTAGTTATGTTATCGACATATTACATTCGCAAAATGTATACACGTTTGCGATAAATTCGAGAGAAAAATTCTCGGAGTCAATAATTATAATAGTAAAAGTTTTATTTTCTGGAATCGCGGTATGCGAATTGCTCGTTCTTCCACGGTAGCTTCGGCGAAGAATCATCGTATTTGTGTGAAAACAGATTTACAATTCTAAACATGTTTATAAATAACATACGGAAAATCCTTTGTTTATTGTACAACGTTTGCTTCACGCTTGTTGTTGTTATTATAATAGCGTTTTTAAGTATGTTTAGTATTTCTTTCCGTGATTTTTTAGCTAATCTGCGCTTATATAAGTTTTTGCACTTGGCATTAATCCTTTTGCAGATCATATTTTGCCGTCTAATTTATCAGTGACAATAATCGATAGAATCAGAGACGTGGAATAATTTTTCGAGCACGAATATCTCGAGAAATTGTTGCGTTAATAAATCGATTGCATCTTGATGTTCAATATTTACAAAAATTCTTTTACAATTTATATTGTTAAGCACTTTTGTAGCTATCTTAGCGTGTCATTTCGTAACCGAAATAATTAATAACATCAAACTCACACAGTGATTTTAGGACCACTAATGTGTCGAAGAATCGTTACATCGAAAACATTAATTTAATATAATTTATTGCGTCTAGTTCTGTATTTTATACTTATTACTTTGTATGAATGATATTCATTACAATTCTCAAACAAATTCGGCAAGTTCACGCTCTGTGATTTGTTCACCGGTTCGAGCACGACTCGAAGCCCTCGCTACTGTTTCACCTCGTAAACAAAGCCGCGGATCGCATTTTCCGCGCCATGCTCAAAGCATAGTGCATCGACCTCTTGCAACGTGCGATGCAAACGATCTCAGGTAGCCCCCCCCCCCTCCCCCCAATTTCACGGAGTTACAATAATTTTCGTACACCCTGTACACGACCCGATTTTGTTCGCGCGCAATGTCAAGGTTTGTACACAGAAACATTCTTTGCAGTTTGTGATATCTTTTATTGGCATGGGCAGGGACGAGCAACAAAAAGTCTGCAACTGCGGGTCAATTTCTACGCTTCATCTTTTTTGTTTTCAGTTGGAAATACTTGGCGCGGCTTTCTCCGATGTTTTTAGTCCTCTTCGAGCAACGGGCGGGCCCTCTTGAACGTGCACCTGACGAAATCGTACAAAACGCGGCACGCGTCGGTTTGACTTTGCACTGAAACAGAAATAATGTCGTCGCAGTTATAATACGCGATAGACAACGCGGATATCTCCTGCGGTTCCGAGCCCGAGAAAAATGATTGCACAGGCGATCATTGCATAATTATACGACCTCGTTCATGCGGATGAATCGAAGCAAAAATATGGACGGTCCGGAACATATTAAACAATATTTAAAATTCTATAGAAGGAGCGATGACATTTTTACAATTTCGTTTGCGTTTGTTGTAAGACTCGACTATAATTTATTATCATTATTTAGTAAATATTAAATATTAAGTATTAAATGTTGAATATTGAGTATTGAGTACTGAGTACTGAGTACTGAATACTGAATACTGAATACTGAATGCTGAATACTGAATACTGAATACTGAATACTGAATACTGACTACTGAATACTGACTACTGAATACTGAATACTGAATACTGAATACTGAATACTGAATACTGAATACTG
>NW_027585377.1:0-1732 GCF_028453695.1 Augochlora pura
ATTTATTAGAATTCCAATAATAGGACAATTTCCGTCCCCGAGCGAGCCACATTTTGTTGCTAAATTAAACTAAAATCGTCCTTCGTCCTTCTCGTAAATGCGATCCTAATTTAGGTATCGATTCGGCTTTATCTTCGCGTAGATCTCGACACGTTGAAATTGTCGACTTTGATGATTGCATATAAAAATTAAAAAATTCTGGAGGCTAAATAAATTATCGTTATCTTTGGTGTCGTTTTTACTAGGCAAAATTGACATAAAGCTATGATTCTGCAATGTTGTAATCGATTTTCTTCGTTGACTTTTCTGATTATTATACTTTGAAATTATGAAGTGAGGATAGCGTAATTGGTACAGACAATATTTGTTACATAAAGCTATGATTTTAAAATGTTGCAATCGGTTCTAGTTATTAACTTTTCTGATTTTTATACTTTGAAATTATAAAGTAAAGGTAGCGCAATTTATATAGGCAATATTTATTATATAAAACCATGATTCTGCAATGTTCTCATCGGTTTGAAACGACGTTTAAAACACGTCGGTCTATTTATAAAAATACCAATAACAAAACAATCTCTGTCCCCAAACAGGCGACATTTTCTTGCAAAATTAAACTAAAATCGTCCTTCGTCCTTCTCGCAAATGCGATCCTAATTTAACTATCGATTCAGCTGCATCTGTAGATCTCGACACCTTGAAATCGTCGACGTTGACAATTCCATTTTAAAAAAAACAATCGATGTCAAACTGAACAATTTCTCTTCGGAATTTTCATCGACAACTTCGATTACGAGCTCGAACATAAAACTACGATACCGAAATCTTGTAATTGATTTTATTCGGTCACTTTTTGTTTCTTATAATTTGAGGTTATGAAGCAAGGATAGCACAATTCTTCCAGACAATATTTATCACATAAAACTATGATTCTGAAATCTTGCAATTGGTTTTTATAGTCAACTTTCCTCATTTTTATATTGTGAACTGTGAAGTAATGATAGTGTAATTTATACAGACAATATTTGTTATATAATACTATAATTCTGAAATGTAACCAGTTTTATTCATTGAATTATGTGAGTTTTATATTTTAAACTATGAAGCAACGATAGCGCAACTCTTGCAGACAATATTTGTTATATAAAACTATGATTCTAAAATCTCGTAATCGATTTTATTTATTAACTTTTCCGATCCTTATACTTCGAGCTATGAAGTAAAGATGGCACAGCTCTTGCAGACAATATTTATTGCATATCACTATAATTTTGAAGCGTAACCAGTTCTAGTCATTGACTTTTCTGAGATTTATACTTTAAACTATAAAGTAACGATAGCGTAACTCTTGCAGACAATATTTCTTACATAAAACTATGATTCTGAAATCTCGTAATCGACTTTATTTATTAACTTTTCCGATCCCTATACTTCGAGCTATGAAGTAACGATGTCGCAGCTCGTGCAGACAATATTTGTTATATAAAATTATGATTCTAAAATCTTGTAATCGGTTTTTATAGTCAACTTTAACCATTTTTATACTTCGAGCTATGAAGTAACGATGGCGTAGCTCGCGCAGACAATATTTGTTACTTCGCGGCGCCCGACGTAACCCAAATTCAAAAATGTGCCACGCGTCAACTGCACTCAGAAGCATCTGCAAGAGAAAGAGAGAAAAAGAGAGAGAGCGAGAGAGAACCTATCGCTAGTGAACTATCGCGAGCAAAAC
>NW_027585378.1:0-1732 GCF_028453695.1 Augochlora pura
ATGAATTTCACAAATGTTATTAATGAAAAACTTACCAATGCAGTTGGTAAGTTTTTCATTAATAACATTTGTGAAATTCATGAAATTCTTATTTGATGATCAAACGCGGCTCAGAGGCGATACGTGGCCGTGGCTCCTGTCACCCAGACGGGCTTGAGTCGTCCCTGAATCGTTCGCGCTCATGTGCGCAGCAGCACGAAAACTCGTTGGTGCGCAGCCAACTTTAATTGTTAATAACTCGTTAACAAAGCCGCGGATTGCATTTCGGCAAACGAAAAAGTTACTTGAAATAGCCTCGGCTACCCCCCATTTCCCGGAGTTACAATAATTGAGAAACACCCTGTATATATATATATATATGCGAAACCTGTGACAGAAAACCGGGATTGTATGTTGGAGAATGCTTTCAACGTTATCATACAATGTTTAATTATAAGCTGTAAACAATAAAAAAAATGTTTAAATATGTCTCTTAAAAATTTTCCAAGTTTATTTTATATATCCACTAATTCATAAGTATGTTAGGTCAGTAAGTTCATACATGTTTTCCATAATAAACGCTAACAAGCGGGTAAGCGACTGGTGAAATCTGAAATGAAACGGTGAAAAGCGTTCGGTCCGCAAACCCTTAGCGGTCCTATGTCGAGAGTGACTCGACATCACTTTGTGTACGCTAGTACGCACTTGCGAATCCAGCGCGGACTTGCTGGAACGAAACAGTGAAGGGTGCTCGGTCCGCAAACGGTTAAACATAAAAAAAAACAGAAAAAAACAAATCACAGTTCGACACAGTTCGAGACGGTTATTCAGTCGAGTCACACGCGAGATTTTCTCCGGACAAGGTTGAGCGAAACCCATCATATAGTGAACCGGATCGCGGTTATTAGTATTGTGTAGTGTAAATAATAGTATATCGAGTCACATCAGTTCAAGTCATAACTACAATTCATACATACACCTATACATACATCCATACTGACATACATAACCGTACATACATAAAGGGTTCCCTCGGAGTCAATCCAGATCGAACCCAACAGATCACAATCCGTTAATCACAAGAACAGTACATACATTACGATTTCCTCGGAGTCAATCCAGGTCGAATCCAACGGATCACAATCCGTTAATTATATAACAATACTTACATCACGATTCCCTCGGAGTCAATCCTGGTCGAATCTGCAGAATTCACTATTCTGTCAAATCGTGTTCAGTGCACAACCATACACACACTCGGTAGTCGACCAACAGAATTATCCGCCTGCCAAGTCGTGCACTTAAAAAAATCAATACAACGTGCGAACATACAATGTAACAACGCTCTCACCTTCATCGCGTAATGTAAAGATTTTTGTAAAACCTTTTCTATTTCTTTTTATGGAGTTTTTTATGCCGCAAGGCTTTTTCCCCAATGAGCCAATAAATCAATCAATTCTGTTGATGCTCGTGGTTGATTTTAATAAATCGTTCGAGCTTTTGAGTAATTTACACGTGATGTGTCGACTAACTCGAAGGACCACCTCCAAGGTAGGAGGAACAAATTTACACCGTGAATGTTAACAACAAATATATTTACACTCCCGGTGGAGATACATGGAATGCGTTCAAGATTGTTACAAGTTACTAGTTGTCTAAGAGTTTGTGGCTATGTCTATTTTACGTATTGTTTCTGGATTCCGAAGTGTATCTGTCTATTTTACGTATTGTGTCTGATTCCGAAGTGTATCTG
>NW_027585379.1:0-1732 GCF_028453695.1 Augochlora pura
TATTTGCTATATTATGTTTGCTATTTTATATTTGCTATATTATATTTGCTATATTATATTTGCTATTTTCTATTTTCTATTTCATATTTACTATATCGTATTTGCTATTTTATTTTCGCTATTTCATATTTACTCTTTCTCTTTTATCATTCCATATTCATTATTTCACATCTAGTACCTCACATTTACTATTCCTCCCGATCCCCGTCGCTGCCATAAGCTCATAATCGATCGCACAAAGAACCGACGACAATTCCAAATCGTACAAAACAAAACCATAACCAGCGCCGGCTAATTTCCATACGATTTTTCCCGTTATCCAACCTCTCTCTCTCTCTCTCTCTCTCACTCTCTCTCCCTCTCTCGGCGATTTCCATTTTTCTTTTTCGCCCGAACGAATCCCGGCCGGCCGTTCTATACGGCTTCACCCGTTAATTACCGGGCGGAGCAAAATAAGGTAAAAGTCGCGAGATATTTGTGTCGAAGCTCTCCTCTCTGCCTACGGAACCAGGAAAGTTTCGAGCGGAATAAGAAATTTTCAGCGGTGCCCCGAGAGTAGAGAGCTCCCCTTGTTAGCCGGCATCGATCAGCGAAAGGACTCCGCAAACGTGCGAGCAAAAAGAGGATACACACCGGTGTGGAATCACAAACCTTTTCGGGCACGTTTTAGCCGGCGGGAACAGCGAAACCTGTTGAGAGTCGAATTTCATTAACTCCCAATTAACGAGTAATAAGTAACTCGTGCTGCGATAAGGATCCAGTTTCCATGGCAGAGCGTCCTTCGGAAGGATTCGGCGATGCCGCACGAAATCGGCTGTTTCGCGGATGCTGTGCGTGCGAGAGAGAGAGCGAGAGAGAGCGAGAGAGAGAGAGAGAGAGAGAGAGAGAGAGAGACGAACACGCCGATAGAACAAATCGCGTGCTATTTTAATATTTAGTATTCCATCTCTGATTATTCGGAAGAGAGGACTGCGTGGCAGAGGAGGGGAGGAGAAGGGAAGCGGAAATATTCGCGAGGATTACATGAATTTGAAATAATGGATTACGGGGGGGGGGGGGGGGGGAATTGTTTAATTAATCTTTTTGTCATGGTAGAAGTATTTATAGTGTCTAGTTTATCGATCTTCTATATAGTGTATAGTATATATGTATGTATATTGTTTATATTTTATAGAGAATATATATTTATAATATTCGCACTATGGATTTTTATATTGTATGTATTATGTAATTTTATAGTGTATAGGCTATTGATTTTTGTATTGTATGTACCGTATAATTTGATGCTGTGTACGCTATAGATTTTTGTATACTGTACATTACGTAGATTTTTATGCTGTGTATAATATTTCCTTTAATACTGCATGAATTCTATATATTTGTATACTGTAAATACAGTATACACTACAGATTTTTATATTGTTATATAAGATAGATTTTTATACTGTATATATTATATATTTTTATATTGTATACACTATAGGTTTTTATACTGTATACCCTACACATTTTTCTACTGAATTGTACTTCTATACGATATAATTATACAATTTTATACTGTATCTACTATGTAATTTCATACTGTATACACTGTAGAATTTTATATACTGTACATACCATAGATATTTGTACTTTGTACTGTATACTAAATTTTATTGTACTGTATATACTGTATACTTTTATGTCGTATAAACTATACACTTTTATATTACAACTATCCATTTTTGCTCAT
>NW_027585380.1:0-1731 GCF_028453695.1 Augochlora pura
TTTTTTTTTCGGTTAACAATGAGCCCCGGGGCTCGATGCGACTCGCAGCGCCGCCATTATTTCGCGGTTTCCCGAGTATATCCTTATCAAAAAGTATCGCGAAGGAGCCCGGGAAAAAAAAAAACTTTGTTATCCCTCGTTCCCGGCGCGTCACAAATAATAGATCCAAAGTTCCCGAGAGTTTCGCCAGCTTTTTCCGACCCCGCAAAAATTCGCGGCTCGAGTAACTTCGATCCTTCCTTTCCCCTCCCTCCCTCCCTCTCCCGCTGGCGCCGCTCTCCCTTTCTCTAGCCATTGTCCATCCTCTGCCCACGCGATCTTATCTTCGCCGTGGTTCCATTCCGTGGAACGTAAGCGTCGCTTTATTATTACGATGAAAGCACCTATTATGAAACGCTTTTCAGGGTGTTGAAAATTGTGTTCGATTTTACTGAAATTAACAGTGTTTACCGGTGAGTATTAACAGTTTATTGACCGGTAGCCTGTGAATCGGTTGCCATAGTAACCTTAATTTGTTGTCTATTATTGAGATAAATGTGTTAAATTGTACTACAAGCGTCAATATCGTTACATAAATTTTTAAATATTAAATACCTTTCGCGATTAGTAAGATAAATAAAATCAAGATGGAAAAGAAAATTTTTACAACCGGATGACCGGTCGATAAATTGTTAACCCTTTGCACTCGAAGCCATTTTAACTCTAAATCTGAAATAATATTTCTGGCCCGTAATACTTCTATTTTATGTGACAAAATGTATTTTATAACAACAGTTTTACTGCCAAGAATTTTTTTTAATCTAAACTTTGTTAGTATAAAAATGATTTCAATACTATTGCTCGATACGGATCGACGTTTCGAACGCAATGAACTTCGAGGTATTTATTTGATGCGAATAAAAAAAAATGACACGATTAAAACAGACGTGTCCCTATTACGTAACACCGTTTTTCCTGTCTCTGCGTTCCGAAACGATTATCATCTTATTAATGAACATAATCTATCCGATCTACCAAGGTTTTCCCCGAGAAAAATTGCTCGCGGAAATTGCTGGACTCGGCGAGAGGTATAGTTTCGTTGAAACTCTCGACGTTGAACGTATCAATTAAATTGTTGACGACTGGGAGCAGCGAAAATTAGCGTGCACGGCATAATTGTTCAAATAAATCCAGCGTGCTCCGTCGAACAAATTTGCGAGCAACCGTGGGCCGGATTAGCGAGATTTGCGCGGAGGGGGGCGGGGGGCTGGGAGGGGGATCAATAATTTTGTGAAAATCATGAAATTAATGACAGTGCTCTAATACCCCGGGGGATCCATGTTGCCGCGCTCCCAGTTGGAACGTTCTAACTTCTATAATACAAACTCGGGAGAACACTGCGCCAGCGTTGCAAATGGGGTCACGAGGATTTACACAATACTTTAGTGCCAGAAATGTTCTCTCGCTATCCGTACACAATGCGCCCCTACTCTCCGGCAGGATGTTCCGGTGGCTTAATCATTCCGCGGTACGCGTTCGATGAGCTACCAAAAAGTTTTACAGCGACATATTAACTGATCAAGAAACGAATAATTCTCGAATAACATTTATTTCGATGAATTTATTCGACGCGTTGTTCGAATAAAATTGTGCTCGATATAATTATATATTTTATTATATTCGAATAAGGTTATGTTCGATACATTATTCGAATGAAATTATATTATTAACCATTTGCACTCGAAGCCGTTT
>NW_027585381.1:0-1730 GCF_028453695.1 Augochlora pura
GGAGAGTGCACCCTCTCTCGAGATAACACATCAGAAGAGACCGAAACTCGCCCCTACTGCATAAATTGCAAAAATTTCGGACACCCTGCATCATACAGAGGGTGCCCAAAACTTAAAGAAATTAAAGCTAAAATAGAAGAAAAAAAAACCCAATTAAAAATCGAAAAAGAAAGAAAATTACAACTCGTAAATAAACTAGTAAATCCGAGCATTTCGTACAGCGCGATAGCAGCAAATAAACAAACCCACACAGATACGATCAAAAACACGACAAAAACCATATTAAACACGCAAACTCAAGTACCGACAATAAATCCCACGCAGACTTCCTTCCTCGAAGAAGTCAAAAATGTCATAAAAAACTCCATCAATTCTCAGCTCGCTCGTATTACAGAAAGCGTAGAATCAAACTCGGCAAAAATTAACATAATAGCAGCAGCTCTAGATATAGACTTTAAAAAAAAACCAGGAATGGCTAATACACCTAACAATAACAACAAAAAAATAAAACTAGATTCATTAAAAATAATCCAAATTAACGTAAACTCTATAGTCACCAACGAAAGAAGGGTCACTCTCCTGAACACACTCAACAAATATAAACCAGACATAGTTCTACTCTCCGAAACAAAATTAAACCACATACACCGGATTACATTCAAAGATTATCACATACTCAGAAACGACAGACCCGGCGCTAAGCAAGCAGGCGGAACCGGAATTTTAATACACGAGTCCATATCATTCAAAACCATCCAGGCGAACAGTGTCAAAAGCAACACAAGTTTAGAAGTAACAATAACCGAAATCAAAATCCAGAACAATTAAAAAATCTTTATAATAGCTGCGTATGCAACAAGCAACTGTAAAAAAGAATTTATGTTAGAACTCAAAAACCTATTCCAAACCCTAGAATTAGACAGAGCCCATAATTATTACCTTCTAGCCGGCGATTTAAACACAAAGCACACTTCTTGGGGTAATGCTTTGAACAACGCAAGAGGGGTCGCTCTAAATATGGCACTCAGAAAACAAAATAACATATAAAATGTCACTTCTGAGAACAATAGTCCCGTCTTTCCCAACCAGCGGCGCGTTCCTAGATCTCTGCCTCGCAGACGAAAGAATAAAATTCCACGACCTACCGGCTCCTAACGCACTCAAGACATTTAAATACGACAGTGACCATAGGGCATCCATTTTCAAAATCTCAATCCCGACCTTCGACCTTCTCGAAATAGATGAACCATCCCCCACCATTAAATACAACTTCCATAAAGCAGACTGGACAAAATACAAATCATTCCTGACTGAGACCGACGACTCCGACATCCCAAACAATAGAAACCTCACAACAGACGAGATCGACACACTCATTGAAAAATTAAATTCAAACATCGTAAAAGCAATAGACTCCACAGTACCTCGCATAAACGATAATCTAAATTCCACAGACAAATACATAAATTCAAGAATTAAGAATTTCCGTAAACAAAAAAGTAACCTACTTACACGTTTACGCAGATTACTCAGTCTCCGAAACTACACCTCAGCAAATGACCCAGCAATTGAACTCCTCAAACAAGCCCTTAAGGCAACAAGATATGAAATCAAAAAAGCCTTCCAGGAATCCATTAGCGGTTACTGGAAAAATAAAATCACTAACATTTCTCAGCAGAAACCCAAAGATCATGAGACGCGGTAGCGTCTCGCGCCAAGTAGTTGAGTTA
>NW_027585382.1:0-1730 GCF_028453695.1 Augochlora pura
GCAGTCCGGCGTTCGTGGAACCTATCCCGTGACATTCGAGCGTTAAACTGATTTTTGCCATCTTGTCCAGCCACGTCGGGCTCCGCTGTCTTATAACACGCGTTTCCGAAACGCCTGTCCATCCGCTGTTTCCCGTGCCGCGCTTTCGCTCGACCGAGCGTGTTTCGCCGTTACCCACCTCGTCCACCGGTGAATGAACGAGCCGCGTGTGGGGAAATTAGTTCTGCGAGAGAAGGTGTCACTCGCTACTCCGAGCTGTCGCGGATTTTTCTATGAGCCATTGCCGCGCGGGTTCGAACGACGCCAGCGACTTGAAAGCGCCGCCGTTCAATGGCCGAACGGCGCATTGTTGGTTTTCGTAACGCGATTTCGTCCGAAACGCCTCTCTGCACTCGATTACCATAGATGCTCGCGTTCGTGATTTAATTCAATGGATTGTATAATTTTCCGGGTGTTGGTAGAATTTTTATACGAAATACGAGATTCTTAGCTTCGTTTTTCGATTTTTTCATGGTGTTTTGTGTAGAAGTCTGTAGGTATTGTTTTTATAGATAGAGATTTTTAGTATATTTTGTAGTAGATTTTATTGTATAGTATAGTGCTTGTTTTATGTTGTATTTTATGTTAAAAGCATTGACTTTTAGTATTAAGTAGTAATTTCAATAGTAAATTAAGAAGTAAGCTAAATTAAATAGGGAATTGAATAGGAAATTAAATAGGAAATTAAATGGTCGATTAAATAAGAAATTAAATAGAAAATTAAATAGTGAACAAAATAGTAAGTTGCCTAGGTTATTAAACGGTCAACTAAATAAGAAATTAAATACTCAATTAAATAATCGATTGAAAAGGAAATTAAATAGTCAATGAAACAGTGAATTAAACAGGGAATTAAATAAAAGAGAAAAAGAATTTCATAACTCTGTTACAGTATTCTAACCTCATCAAAATTATCAAAATTAGCAATTTATCTTTACTTAATTCCCATCTCTCAAAATCGTCTGAAAATATCATTATTTCACATAAAGATCCGCGGTGCAGAATTTCAGCAAAAATGCACCGGCAAAATCGTTCGCATTAATTCCTGCAAGAAACGATAAAAATGAAGACGAACGAGCAGCCAACAAACATGGCCGGCGAAGGCACAGTGCGCGACTTCGATCGGTTAATAGTATCGTCGCGTATGATTATTTACGAGGCCGTGGTACCGTGTCGCCAGCGAATTATAATCGAAGCCGCGAAGGCGGCCGCCATAAAAATCCCGTAATCAGGCCGGGCAATTCAAAACGGAGGCCGATGCCGCCGCCGCTACCCGTTCCGTGATTAAGCGTAAAACTTCAGAAAAAAGCGCGGGCAACTTTATGCTCGCATAAGTTTGAACGGCCGCGCGCGGGAAATACGAGCTTCGACGCATAATATTGGATTCATAAAGCCCGTTTTTGCCGTCTTGTCGTGGCTGCCGGTCCGCCGCCGCCACCGTCCGTGCCGGGGCTATTGTTTGTAAAGCACGCTCGCGTTGTCGTCCTCCATGGAATGTGTCTGCCATGACAGCCGGCAGCTGCATTATATTTTCGGCCGTCATTCCGATATCACGTGGACGCCTTGTCCGCCAGCGATTGTGTCTCCCCTTCGCTCTATACTCTCTCTCTCTCTCTCTCCCCTCTCTCCCGCTTTCTTTCTTTACTTGAATAAATTATTTTTTGTTCGAATAGTTCGTTCTTTATTTCAAT
>NW_027585383.1:0-1730 GCF_028453695.1 Augochlora pura
CCGCGGGGTGGCTCTCTTTCCCCTGGGCGACACCCGGGTGTCGTCCTAGAGGGGGCGGGGAGGTCGAGGATAACATATCTATGATCAGATAACGTCTCGACCTCCTCCGCCACCCTCCACCCCGAGATACGGCGCGCGGCTGGGGGTGTGGCCCATGATAGGTCCACGATTGATCCCCCATTTCGACGCACGCATGTATGGACCGAGCCCGTGTTGAGAAGCACGAGTCCAAGTCCCGCCGCCCAGTCAAGCACCTCCCGGCCCCTCGAGTCCGTCCTGGGGGACCCCCAAGCAATCGCTTTGGAGTTAAAATCCCCCAGGACCAGCACTGGACGGGGCTGGCAGCGGGAGATGCATCTCCCTACCCCGTCCAGGTACCGTTCGACGGACTCGAGTGACCAACTGGGAGGTGCGTAGATCGCCACCACCACAGTATCACCCCACTGCACGGCCAGGTAGCCCCGCCCTCGCTCTATAACCGAGCACGGCGGGGTTCCTGGCCGTCCCCCCCAGACTACCGCAACGGAGCCCTCCGGGTCCCCCATCCAATGCGGATGGTCGGGGACCCTGTTGGGCTCCGCCGCGACGGCCAACCCGGCACCCCGCTCGGCCAGGTGCTGCATAAGCAGGTCTTGGGCCCTGGCCGAGCGGTTCAGGTTGGCCTGAATAATTGGGCCCGTGGGCCCCATGAATCGGCCGCCTTCGCCTCCTTTACCGCCGTAGCGGCGGCTTTGGGGGCCCCTACGGGCCCTACTTTCCGCGGTCTGGGAAGGGGGGCGGGGACATTTGTATGTGGCCCCATTGCCACCACCGCGGGAGCCGCTGCCTTGGCCCCCGCTTTTTCTTTCTTCGCCCTACTTTTTGTGGGGCCCCCGCGCTTGCGTTGGACGCTAGCGGGACACGCCCGGCTGCCTAGCCGGTGTCCGGCCGGCCTGCCTGCGTCCGCACAAAGCGCACAAGGGCACCGCATGCATTGCATTGCCCTGACCTATCCTGCCCTGCAGTGCACCGCTGCCTGGTATGCCCCATTTCGAGGCAGCGGTAGCACTGCAGTGGCCTGGCGTGCAATGCCTCTATCGTCGCCCGGGTCCACCCCACGGTCACGCTACCGGCGACCGCTAATTTACGGGCGGCCGCCAAGGGGCAGCGGACCCACAGGGTGCCCAACCCGGAGGAGGCCGACCGGATGGTTCCGGTCTGCACCTCCCCCAGTCGGCACCCCCCATCCCGGGCGACAACAGTGGCCACCTCCTCGGGGGTAATGGAGTCTATAAGACCCCTTATGCGAAGCTCGGCCCTTTTTGAGCCTTACCTCCGAGCCCGCCAGCACTAGCGACTCACCCCGACATAACCTGACATTTTTTTTTCAGGAGGAGGGGAATGCCTTACGCACACCGGTCTGGGCGCGTGGCCGGCAGATGGAGATACCGGTAGTGTGGGACTACACAACTTGTGCTTCCCACTAAACCCCTCCTCGGGCCTCTGCCCTTGACCCACTCACCCCGGACCCGCCTTTCGGCATTACTGCAGGGTGAGTGGGTGGCTCAAATAGCCCTAAAACCGCTCAACAAGGGCCACGGTAAGCAGCAAAATCCCTATCCTCTTCTCGTTGTCCTTCCTCTGCTCCTTCCGGTGACCCTTCCACCAATCCTTCTTTGGATCTTGGTTAACATGTCCTCTTTCTCCTTAATTACCCTCGATACGTAATCCTTTATTCTCCGAGTACTCTC
>NW_027585384.1:0-6642 GCF_028453695.1 Augochlora pura
AATAAATAAATAAATAAATAATACCGCATTATAATAGAACATAATCGTAAATAGCATTATTTTAAACCGATGCGATCATACGATACCAATATTTATTTAAATAAATATCCTGCAGTCTTTAATTTTTAAGGAGAAGAAAACATTCAGAGACAATTATAGTAATTTACAATAATGGCTTAAATATAACATCCCATCATCTGCTATTGTTATTTTCTACACAATTCCAAATTGACTGGACGTTCCATAATTTCTGTTGTTTCGAATTGGTCACCATGTTTGACATGTGACGAAGTAAGATTGTTGGCCAAAACTCCGGAAAACCAATTTCTTAAATTTCTTATTTGCGATTTCAAAATTTGGTTGGATCTTCAAAAAGAGTCGGCTGTACCTATGAATTTAGTTAAATGTCGGTGACAAAAAAAAAGACAGAAAAAAAACAGGGTACGTTTCTGAAATTATGGTTTATTACGGTCGATACGTCGTCGGCTAAAACAACTCTGTTCGCGAAGCCCTTTGGAAATCCCGGCATTTGTGATACCAACATTCACTATTGACACCGAAAACGAAAGATGTAAACAACGAGAATCACATACTTCGCTTAAAATACTAATAATACTAATACTAAAAATACTAATACTACACGTTGGGACAGTTTAGTATTATAAATCGTACATTGGCCCCTTGCGCTACAATCGTCTCCGGTCACATACATCCGGGTCGGAACAGTTTCGAAGGAATCCATTATTTGACCAGGCAGAGCAGTTAATGACTAATATCGATAATGGAACCTCGAACGAGCTCTCAGAGAACGAAAATGGACGGAATGCATCAAATAGATAGTTCAGAATACTGGAACGCTTTTTATGTTTTATCTATAACAGGTAAAGAGAAATTTTCCTCTGTTAAAAACACACATCGTATAGACACCGACTGTCGAACTTTTGTAATCCACTATATTGAATGGTGCATTTGTTAATAAACCACACGATGGGTCATACCAGATGTTCCATTGAAATAATTTTGCATACTTCCATAGTAAATAAAAAAATATAAAGTATCAAATTATTGAAATAAAAATATATAGAAAAAAACTATTTCAAACATAGAAAGATGATCTGATAGCAGGAGCTTGGTCGTAATAGAAGATACGAACACACGTAATGTATAAATATAATTTAATGGTTAACAAACGTATTATAAATGCACAATCTAAACTATCTCGTATGCACGCCGAATATGAAGTGGGCGCTGCGTGGAAGAGAAACAAAAGACAGCGGGACTAGGATCGCGCGCATCAGAAACATAAGACTGATAAAGACGCACATCGTCCATCGGTAACACTTCCCCTCGAGGCGCGGATTACAATTTTATTCCTAAGCTTTTTATGTGGTCAATCACTGTATTCGTCAGTAGCTTACTAGTTCGCCTACAAGAGCCATCCATTTTTCCACGCATGTCTTTCGGAATATTCTCATGCGTTTTTAGGATACGATCAATTCGTCCAGTGGATATTTGGAAAGTATCAATGAAAAACTTCTTACATACTAAAATGTTTCCACCAGAAGTAACCAGAGAAAGATAGATTTTTGGGTGCGACGCATATGCGAAAGATCTAAGATATAAAACAAAACTAGGTAAAAAAAGTAAAAAGTTCATATTTATAGGGTATTCTACGTGTAGCTACAGTCTCTGGGACAAAGAAGGAAAGAAAATAATAACCACGAGAGATGTTATTTTTGGAAATATCAGCGAAATTAAAAAGAAAATGTGTCAACAGCTACATTAAAATTACGACACAAAAGAAGAGAAGAATAACCTACCAACGAAGAAGAAGATAGTGTAGAAACAGACAAAAAAACTTGCTCGCAACGAATAGATGACACAGAAAACACTCAAGGAATAGAGGTAGACACTGAAAACAACATTAATGCAGCAGTAAGAACAGGGATAAGAGAAAGAAGACTTACCGAAAGGTATGGTTATATTGTAACATTTTTTTATTTTCTCTTATTTTACAACGATTTATTGCTATATGACAAAGTGTGTGAGCTGTTTCTGCTCTACAAGACAATGCTAATAGTTATAACAATTAATTAATTCATCAGCTCTATTGAAAAAATATGACACACTTTGTCAAAGAGCAACAAATCGTTGTAAAATAAGGAAAAATAAAAAAACCCTACGAACTTTGTTACCGACGGACGGTGCGCGTCTTTATTAGTCTTATGTTTCTGATGCGCGCGATCCTAGTCCCGCTGTCTTTTGTCTCTCATTGTCACACAACCTTCATTTCGCATTCGGCGGGCACACGAGACAGTTTACAATGTGCATTTATAAAAAGTTTCTTAACTATTTAAATTATATTTATACATTACGTGTGTTCGTATATTCCATTTCGACCAAGCACCTGCCATCAGGTTATGGGCCCAGGAAGAGTAGCGCGAATAAAAACCAAAAAGTGTGTGAAAACGTGGAAAGTGAACACGTGCCCTTTTTGTAGTTGAACGCATCGATCACAGAATCGAACGATAATGTCGGCATCCAGTATCGCCCGCATTGAACCGCTCACGCGAGATAATTACGACACATGGAAGCTGCAAATGCGTGCATTATTAATTAAAAATGATGCATGGGAAGACGTTTGCAACGGAATCAGCATGCCCGAAAGGAAGGACAACGATCCATAATCGGAAGCGGCGTAAAAGTCTGGAAGAGGAACGATGAAAAAGCAAAATCCGACATCATTCTATCGATGAGTACTTCGGAATTCATTCGCAAATCAAATCTTGCCAGACATCGCACGAGACGTGGAAAAGGTTGGAAGAAATATACCAGTCAAGAGGACCTGCGAAGAAAGCCATGCCATTAAAACAACTCATTTTGCACAAAATTAAGGAAGATGAAGACATCCACGCACACTTAGGTAAGTTTTTCGACGCCATTGACAAGCTGCAGGAAATAAGTGTAGAAATAAATCCGAACATACAGACAATTATGTGATTATATAGTCTTCCGAATACGTTCGAGAATTTTCGTTGTGGGATCGAATGTTAGGGACGCGTTGCCGGAACCGGAAATATTACGGGTAAAGATCATAGAAAAATACGACGCTCGAAAAAATCAAACGGTTGACGTCGTGCCTAATGCGATGGTGGCCGGCAAATATCGCAGAAAACCGAATTTTTCGAATCGTAACAAGGACATGAGAACGGAAAAAGAGATTTTTTAAATATAAGGCAGGTACCAATAACGAAGTGTGGTATCTCGATAGCGGTTGTACCTCACATTTAAGCAACAAAGCCCATAATTTTGTGAATGCAAGAAAAAGTGAATACGTTCGATTCAATCTTGCGAATAACACATCGACGATCATCCGTGCGAAAGGAAATGTACCATTAATTACGTCTCAAAACGGAAAGCGGAAGCGATTAAGATTAAAAGATGTTTTATACGTCCCTGATCTTCCTACTAATCTAGTATCTATATCGAAAATAAGCGATCGCGGTTATGACGTAGTTTTCGACAGACGTCGAGCAACCGTAGTCGATAAAGAAGGACACGCGATAATTAGTGCGGATCGGATCGGTAACTTGTATTATCTGCGCGGGATAAAACAGTGCGCCTGTAGCAACAACGCGGAAGACGAACCGCGGAATAAAACAAGTGCTCTCGAGGCTTGGCATCGCCGTTTCGGACACGTGAATACTGACGATATGCAAGAAGCAGCGCGAAAAGGTATAATAAAAAAAGGTAGAAAATTACAAGGAATTGCAAGGTAAATTAACGTGTGATGTATGTATTCGCGGAAAAATTACTACAATAATGGTTCGATGAATGACGCAACTTTTCGATTCGACTCCTGTTGCAGTGCTATTGCTACGCCACTGTAATTTATCGATTTCTTCGCTACGCCGATAACGAGGTTCGACGGAGTCGATGAACACGTGTGCTGCGGCACGCGCCGCGGCTCCTTTGACTCTAATTCCCGGAAGACAACTCATAATACTATAACAAAACTTTTTTAATTTTAAGATTTTAAAACTGAATTTCTTTTTAACATATTGCTAGTCTGTTCTTAACCATTGACTCGAAGAGTTTACACAAGCAAGATGATAAGGCTATAGGTCTAACATTTTTCCCGTCCGGCTTATTTGTAAAATGTACATAGGCTTCTTTCCACTGAGATGGGTACACATTAGTAGCAAATATTTCATTGTAAATATCTAGCAATATTAATTTATATTTGATATGCATTTTCTTTGAAACAGAGTAATCAAGACCGTCGATACCTGGGGCAGAATGAGTGTTTCTACTATTAAGAGCAACATTAAATTCTATAAAGTCAAAAGGAGCGTTTAGGAATTCATTTTCTTCGTAAGAGGGTAAATAATTTGGGTCGTCTGGAACCCATGGGGGGGGTGATCTTATTTAAGGCCTCTTCGATTTTGTCAGCTGTTTGGTGATTCTCCGAATTATGGGAAGGTTTGATCTTAATCCATTTGTTTTTTAAAATTTTGATAACATTCCAAACATACTTTCGACTGGTAAAATTTATACTTTCGGCAAATTCTTTGAATTTTTCTCTTTTCTTTTTCTTAAAAGTTTTCTTAGTTATTGCAACACATCTTTTGTATTCTCATGTTATCCGAGAAGTTCTTAGTAAATTGCCATTTTTTGAAGGCGGCTCTTCTGAGTCTTTTGACTTTCTCACATTCGGAGTCCCACCATGGTACCGGATTTTTGTGAATTCTTTTACTTACTATTTTTTTTGGGAGGAATGTTTGACGTAATAGCATTGGAGAGAATTTGCGCAAAGATGGAATATTTCTCACTAGCATTTGATTGCTCGTATTTTAATGACATAAAGTTTTGAAAATTCTCATTTAGATATATTTCTACTCTTTCCCAATTAGTACGTACAGATTTTAGATTAAACGATGTTTTACGATATATAGACTTCATTATATTTACATTTACAAATATTGGGTAGTGATCAGAACCCCAAGTTTCATCATGCACTTTAACATTAATTTTATCAGCTAGGTTCGTAGAGGAAAAAATTAAATCTAAATTAGATGTTATATTATTATGCATTTGAACATATGTATTAGATTTTGGATTGTGAAGAAATAAGTTAGATTTACTATGACTGTTCCGGAATCTTTCACCATTTAAATCATTTTTTGTGCAATTCCAATTTTAGACTATTGAGAAGTGGAGCAGCTGTTTCAAAATGCGATTCACAATGATTTGTTGTAATAATTGTATATGGTTTATATGATTGCAGAATCGAGGCAGACGAAACAATTTGTGTCACTCCGTTGCAACTCCTTGACTCCGTTTCGCTGGCGGTTGATGATGACTTGGGTATGGTCTTAGGGACGACGGCGGGGCGATGACACTCCACCACCGTCCGTTGTCATCGTCAGGAGTCCTTCAGGACTCTCCCCGTCTCCCGCAACAAATATCGTGCCTGGTACCGAGCCTAGTCTGCAGCAACAACCGTTTTTATCGTTCTTCATCGGGAAAGTTCGTGGAAATCCGCGTAGCCTTTGTGTTCGGAAGGAGGTATGAAAGACCGACCTCATCGGCCCTACCGAGATCACGGACAGGCGATGCCCCTCGAGGAGGTCCAAGGTTTGCTGCTTCCACCCGCCAGGATAGGTAAGTTATTTTTATTATTATAGTAGCACCTCGTTCATGTAAACAGTTCAGGGGACGAGGCAGTTTAGATAACCGAACGATTCACAATATAATCCAACGCTTTCGCAACGAAGTGCTCAGAGCAGTTGCACCTGCCTCGTGACTCGTCAGCGATGAAAGTTTACGCAAAGACCTAATCATAAATTATGTACGGGACTATATCAAACAGTATGCCAGATCACGCAAAAATATACTGCTACCTCATCTCAACTAATTGGCAAAGATAATATACATATACGAAGATTCAAGAGAAAGTTGTACTTTAAGATTTCAGCGAAATTTCCATTGATCCAGCTTTCTTTCTCCTCATTTTTGACTGAATAAACTACTGTGTAAGACATGAAAATGTATCAGATTTATTATATTTTTCGGTTAGTTTCATTAATTACATCGTGTCATGTCGAAGATAATGAAATAAAAAGGAAATCGTAAAAACAATTGCATATAAAGACGAGAAGGTTATTCTAACCGAGAAATTAGCTAAAAAGTTGTGTAACGAAAAAGGTTTCCGGAGGAGTGTTTCGGGGCCCACGTTGGGCGCCAATTTGTAACACTTTATTTTAACGGAAACGAAATAGTTTATTTACACAACAAATAAATATACACGATGCTAACTACTGCGTCATGAGATTGGTACAAACAACCGGACTCGCACGGAGAAACTGACGGATCGTCTCGGTCGCGGCGCGAATCGTCACTTGGGTCAAGGCGTAACGCCTATCTACCAAGATCCAGAATTTCTTAAGAAAGGTAGTCAGGGAGGTCAACCTTGTCGGTATCTACTCCCTACTAGTTTCTCAAAAGGGTGGGTAGAGAGGTCAACGTTATCAGTATCTACTCTCTACACTGCCTTTTTCAAGATTGTCGCAAGACTGACTTTTCCTGGCTGAGGGTGCCCTTTTTATACCATTTTTGGGTGCTAGCCCTGATCAATGAGCA
>NW_027585385.1:0-1729 GCF_028453695.1 Augochlora pura
TCTGTAGCTTTATTTCTGTCTCTGTTTCTCTGACTTTGTCTCTCTCTGTCTCTCTGTCTCTTTCTGTCTCTCTGTCTTTCTATTTCTCTGTCTCTCTATTTCTCTGTCTCTCTATTTCTTTGTCACTTTGTCTCGCTATTACTTTGTCTCTCTGTCTTTTTGTCTCTCCGGCTCTCTATTTCTTTGTCACTTTGTCTCTCTGTCTCTCTATTACTTTGTCTCTCTGTCTCTCTATTTCTTTGTCACTTTGTCTCTCTGTCTCGCTATTACTTTGTCTCCCTATTTCTTTGTCTCTCTGGCTCTCTATTTCTTTGACACTTTGTCACTCGGCCTCTCTATTTCTTTGTCACTTTGTCTGTCTGTCTCGCTATTACTTTGTCTCTCTATTTCTTTGCCTCTCTGTCTCTCTATTTCTTTGTCACTTTGTCTCTCTGTCTCGCTATTATTTTGCCTCTCTGTCTTTTTGTCTCTCTGGCTCTCTATTTCTTTGTCACTTTGTCTCTCTGTTTCTCTATTTCTTTCTTTCTCTATCTCTCTGTCCCTATAACTTTGTCTCTCTATTTCTTTAGCTCTTTGTCTCTCCACCTCTCTATTTCTTTGTCCTTCTGTCTCTCTATTTCTTTGTCTCTCTGACCCTATATCCTTGTCACTCTATCTCTTTGTCTCAATCTCTCTGTCTTTCTATCTCTTTGTCTCTCAATCTCTCTATCTCTTTGTCTCTCTATTTCTCTCCATCTCTTTCTCTCTCTCTCCCTCTCTCTCTCTATCTCTCTATCTCTATCTCCCTCTCTCCCTCGTCTCCTCGCGGCTCGCATTACCGAGCCTCTCGAAGCGGGAACGAAACAACGGGCCGAGAATCGCCGCGCGCTCTCGTCGCCGCGACGACGATTCTCTGCTTTCGTCGTCGACGATTCCGCAGGCGACGCGACGTCGACGACCCTCTTTTCCTTCGCCGCGCGAGGAAAATTCCAGCGCGACGCTGGCGAAACTCTGACGGCGTTCGATTCGAATCCGAACGATAATTAGGCTCTCGAGAGGCTAACTCGGCGAACGCTTCAACGAAAACTGCCGAGCGAAATCCCTGGCGGGGTCTTCGAGCGGCGCTGTTAGGCGAGGAAATGACTATGCTCGAGAATGCTGCAGTTTTGTTTGGCTTCTTTCACTAGCTAGACGTTTTTTTGGACCGATTCTCCGCAGGCGATATGTACCAGGTTTCGAGGAAGAGGCGAAATTAGGCGAACGATTTAATTGGTGAAAATTGCTAAGAATTGGATATTGTTAAGAATTTTTGGGCGATGAAAATTGCTTGGTTGGAGCTTGAATTTTTTAAAGAAATTTTACACTGGTTCCTGGGTGCAGGTATTTGGCGTAATTGTTGCGATTAAAGTTTAGTTAATTATTTAAATTAGTGATTGAAGTGGTGGTTTGAATTATGTGATTAAGTCAGAATTTAATGCACTGGTTTGCCTTAAAAGACGTCTTTAATTTGTCTAAAGGACTCTTAGGCCATATTAAAGACGTCCATTCCTATCCTCGAATTAAATTAAAATCTGAAACACACACAATATAATTAAAGTGCAATCTAATTGAAACACAATATAATTAAAATACAACGCAACTGAAACACAATACAATAAAAAACACAATGCAACCGCGACCCAACCTCACTCTAATCCAACGATATTCAATCCCACCGCACCCGAACAATTCAATCCGCGTAACACAATTA
>NW_027585386.1:0-1729 GCF_028453695.1 Augochlora pura
TCATGATCGCGGCGCAGACTATGAGAAGCCTCCTTTATTTTCCAACAGGCTGAAGGAAGTTTTCAATGGCTTTGATCTTATTTGGGTTTGGCTTTACTCCGTCCGCGGTTACTATGTGTCCTAGGTATTCTAATTCTGGTTTTAAAAATTCGCATTTATCAATCTGTAGTTTTAGTCCAAGGTCTTGTAATCTTTGAAATATGATGGCTAGATTCTTATTGTGTTCCTCTATCGTTTGTCCAAAAATGATAATGTCGTCCATGTATACGAAACAGTATTTGTCTATCAGTCCTCGTAAAGCGGTATCCATCATTCGTTGGAAAGTTGCGGGTGCGTTTTTGAGTCCGAATGGCATGCGGTTATAGTGGAAGTGTCCTTCAGGTGTGGAAAAGGCAGTGTATTTTTTTGAGTTGGGGTTCATGGGAATCTGATGGAATCCAGCGGATAGGTCGAGTGCGGAGAAGAATTTTGCGTTACCAAGGTGCTGGATTATTTCGTCGGCGTTGGGTAGAGGATATGCGTCTTTGCGAAATCGATCACTATTCTCCATTTCTTTTGGCCCGATGCATCTGCTTTTTTGGGAACTACCCATATCGGAGAGTTAAAAGGGGAATCTGATGGTTCTATAATGTTTTTGTTAAGCATTTCTTGAATTTGTCTGTTAATTTCTTTTTTGTGGCACTTTAGTCGCTTGTAGGACTTGATGTTGATGGGTCGAGGATCTTTAAGGGATATCTCGTGTTGGGTAAGAGAGGCGCAGGGTAGGGGATCCGAATCTAAGGTGAAAACTTCGTTATATGTTGCAATTATTTTTTCGATTGTATCGCGGTAATTTTTGTCAATATGATTGAGCTGTAATCTGTCGATAAGTTGGGGTATCTGCTAAAGTTTGAAGCTTCTGATTCAATATTAGAAATTGTAAAAGGTTGCTTACCATTGTTGATGAACAATACGCGGCAGGGATTATTGTCAATAATTTTGATGTGGTGCACATGTTTGCCGGGTGGTACCTCTATTTCCTCGAGTGTTTCCTGTAACTCTATCGTAGTACCGTTTAATGTTATTGATTCATTAGTAATATTGAACTGATATTTTTCGAGGAACGGTAGTCCAAATATTCCGTCCTCGATTAGTGTAAAGTCGTTTGGTATTATAAGGAAAGGGTGTTTGACTTGTAGGAATGGGACGTGCGACATATAATGAATGGGATGTTTGTCTCGCCCTAGTTGGATGTATTTGGTTTCTTTAAGTTTTATCTGGGTCCGTGCGTCTCGTTCCTTTATCAAGTTTACTCCTGCTCCGATGTCGAGTAAAAATCGGCGTACTCTTCCCGCGGGGTCTTGCTTGCACTCGCTTGTATGACGTAATCTTCCTGGGGTGTAATGTATCCTCGCGGCGTTTCGTCGAACTGTTGCGTCTTTGTCATTGCGTCGGTCCGTGTCACTTCGTCGAGGTGATTCACGCGCGGTGGAATTTTTCCGTTCTGTCGCAGCTGAAAATTTTTCTATTGGAAACAGACGTCTTTTGTATGTCCGGTTCGCTTGCAGAAATCGCAGGTGATTGTACGCGGTTGGTCTAGTCTGTCTGGTCGTCTAGTAGGGAGGGGATTCGGTCTTTGGGTGAGTCTCGTTAGTTGAGGTAGGCGGTTGGCGACTGTAGTGGTGTGGTTACGAGAATTTCTGGTGTTACGTGCTGATTGTCCCTATTTTGGTCAAACCATTAAAGGAAT
>NW_027585387.1:0-1729 GCF_028453695.1 Augochlora pura
CGCCGTGGAGGTTTTAGTGGGTACCCTGTGGGGGGGAAGCATCTCGGATGCGTTCCGTGTAAGTGCTTTCTTCCCCCCCGCCCCGTCCCTGGCCTAGATTTAGCCACAAAGCCAGGGGCGGGGACTGCCATATAAGATCTTGGACAGGAACCCCACACTACCCCCGGTCTGCTCCCCCGAGCAGGCTGGGGGTGTCTGGTTTAGGCAGATTTCCTCCACGTTAAACAAAAAAAAAAAAAAGGTTATGTCGGGGGGTGGTCCGCAAGATGGCCGACGGGTCGGACGTGCCTCCGCGCTGCTCCGCGTTTCGGGATCGGTAAAAGTGGTTATTCCTGTGAAATAAAATATAAAAAGTGCTTGAGTGAACAATTTAAACAATGACAAACAAACGTGCAAAAGTTCTGTTGTGATAAACTAAAAATAAGTGAACTATAAACAATTAAAGGTGCAACGTACCTCGACCGTGTGGCGAAACCGGCGCTCGAGTATTTTAAACGACCGGGATGCTGGACACGATAAGAAGACCTGCCAAATGGTAAGTGCACCTATCTACAATCAATATAGTGCATTAGACAGCAGAAATGTTCATTAAAAGTGAAGAAATAAACGAACAAAGAGACAATGAATCGAGGTCGATGACCGCATTGACAGCGACCGTCGATCAAGGGACAATAGCGAGCTCTTTAAAAGCAATTTAAACCAGAAACGCACCTGTTTACACCAACCATAACACCCCCGCTTACACCGACGGACACTCCCGGAGACTTAACCAATCTGAAAAACCGGAAATATAATAAATTAGCAGTAATAATTGACTTTAAACCGAAAAATTTTTCAAACGTCAACGGCTGGTCTCGACGGCCATGATCGATTAATCGAACAACGACCGCGAGGCGGCCAAACTTCTAAATTGGTCGATATCAATAATTTAAACTGTAAACCACAACACACCACTTTCAACACAATTGTAAGATAGGGAAGGAAATAGTGCGTAAACCATAGGGACTGGTAAAAACTAATAAACAGCTTAAAACACACAGTATACAACGCAACGGCTGCCGGTGAAGAGTGTGACGTCAGCAGCCGTGCGATATATCGATCGAAGGATGCGCGATGACTGGATCGTAAATCATAACGATAAATACGTATTTTAGCACCAAACACCTCACAAACATTCACAACTAAAAGCACAACCGAAATAGACACCGACCAAACTAATCCCAGGGCAAAATTTAAACAAACAACAGCAATAAATGCAGTACTGAGGGAGACGGCCGTCCGCGACGCATGTGACGTCACAGCTCGATCGATGCGTCGAGCGTGAGCTGCGCGGCGGCCGTGTCGATAATTAGGATTTATTCAACTATTTTAACGCTAAACACCACCAAACATACACAACATAGACACAGTATAAGCAGAAACCAAATAAACCAACCACAGTATAAATATTTCAATAAACAATAGACCAGAAACAAGAATTCAGTGCTACGGCAGTCCGTGGCGCACATGACGTCACGTTCGATCGAGGTATCGATTGTGAGCTGCGCGGCGGCCGTGTCAATAATCAGGTTTACCATAGTTATTTTAACACTAATCATCGCTAAACATTCATAACATAATCACAGTATAAATATAAACCAAACAAAGCAACCACGGTGTAAATAATCCATTAAACAATAGTTCAAAAACTAGAAATCAGTGCTACGGCTGTCAGTGGCGCACGTGACGT
>NW_027585388.1:0-572 GCF_028453695.1 Augochlora pura
TAAAATGGGTTAAAATCGAGTACAAAGGGTTAAGCTAGTGCATGGATTGTAAATATGAAGCACAATGAAATACATTCTACTGATAATAACTTTGGACACCGCTGCAATTCACTCCTTGCAGATCGAAATAAAATTTAATTATAATTTGAAACATGATTCAAATATCAATTAACGCCGAAATATTATGTAATTTGCGTTGAAGTTGTCGATATTTGGCAATTACAATATCACGTAAACGTACAATAAACGTAAATTGAAATATAATTGAATTTGCCAAAATGTTATTAAAATGTAATTATTAAATTAAATTGCGTTGAAGTGGCCGACATTTGACGTTTGCAACATAAACGTGATATCATAAACATGAATCATGTTCCTCATGGAATCAATCAACGTGGCCGTTGAAATTTCACTGAAAACGTTCATACCGTTTTCCGCGAATAAAGTCGGACCCTCGAACCCTATTCCAAAGATCCTAATATCTCTATCCTCTTTAACATTGTTCGACTCCATACATCGTCGACGTTGACAGAAAAGTCTGTTCATCTGAGTGCCACGTTTGCGAAAATCTC
>NW_027585388.1:672-1729 GCF_028453695.1 Augochlora pura
CCCCCCCCCCCCCCCCCGCCCCGCCGCGCAAGATCTCGTCCGTCTCCTGAAGGGATTATGTTCGCCCGCATCTGGATAAGCACGTTAGCTCGGATTCCCGGCGCCCTTCCGGTTTTCCCGATGATATTTTTATCCCCCTGCCGTTTCCCTCGAATTTCCGGCTAATGGTCTCCGTCGTTCGATCAACTTCTGCGAACGGTCGCGCCGGAAATGTAGACGCGTCGATGAGCCGGCGGTGTGTACCCCGTCCGGATGGCCAATCGATCACCCGAAGATCTCGGTTTCGCCATCAACGGGGAAAATATTACCGGACAGCAAGGATAAATACTTCGTCTGGTTTTCATGCGTCTTTGAGGGCGAGCGATGAAAAACTACACCGTATACAGGGTGTCCCAGTTTTTAATGTTCAAATTTTGTCAGTGTTTTTATGGCAGAAAGTAAGAAAAAATATTTTATGTAAACATAGGGCATATAGAGCTTTATTAGGAAGTTATAACAAAAATTCGTTGCTTACCTAAGACCCTTAACAATCCGCACTTGGCTTGGTTTTACGGTACGTCAACGGCTATTGGGACCTATACACTAATAATCCTTTATGCTATTACTGACGAAAATTCATTTCAATGTTGGAGACCTCAGATAGTAGACATATCTTAAATAAACACACTGAAAAACACAATATTGTTGATCTAAGCAACAGGAAGTTGATTACTATTCGTCTTCTGAATTTTTGTTATAGTATTGAAGCTTGTAGTACAATTAAATATATTTATCTCAATAATAGATAACAAATTAAGGGCTACTATGGTAACCGATTCACAGGCTACCGATCGGGAGGAAAAGCCCATCTATAGACTACTGGTCGATAAAGTGTTAATAAAGCTCTATATGACCTATGTTCACATAACATATTTTTCTTACTTTGTGCCGTAGCATATACTGGCAAAGTTTGAAAATTAGAATTTGGGATACCCTGTATGTAAAGCGTATCCGTCGCGGCTATTAGAGGAAGCTCGTTCTCGTCACGACTATCATCGTCATAGTCATTTTTTATTTG
>NW_027585389.1:0-454 GCF_028453695.1 Augochlora pura
ATATCAACGAATTTGCACACATTTCGATCTCTAATATTGTTGAAATCATCGACTTCTCGTTTGTTTCACCATTCAATCGATTTGTTTGCAATAGTTCCTACGTATCAACTATTCAATGCTTTAGTTTATAGCTTATTATACATTTTTCAACTTTGGACGCATTTTCAAAAACCTTCCCGTGGAGCAATTTGGACTTCAGGTAGCTTAAATTGAAGCTGAAAGTGTCTACTTTACGACCCCGGAAGCCACATGACTGTAAAATGGCCTGGGATTTTTTTATGATTTTTTGAAGCAACTTTTCGGGGCAATTAGGCAGTCTGGGGCTCTTTTTTGAAATTTGGGCGCGTTTTCAAAAACTTTCCCGTGGAGCAATGTGGACTTCAGGTAGCTTAAATTGAAGCTGAAAGTGTCTACTTTACGACCCCGGAAGCCACATGACTGTAAAATGGCCTGG
>NW_027585389.1:554-1728 GCF_028453695.1 Augochlora pura
TTTCACCATTCAATCGATTTGTTTGCAATAGTTCCTACGTATCAACTATTCAATGCTTTAGTTTATAGCTTATTATACATTTTTCAACTTTGGACGCATTTTCAAAAACCTTCCCGTGGAGCAATTTGGACTTCAGGTAGCTTAAATTGAAGCTGAAAGTGTCTACTTTACGACCCCGGAAGCCACATGACTGTAAAATGGCCTGGGATTTTTTTATGATTTTTTGAAGCAACTTTTCGGGACAATTGGGCAGTCTGGGGCTCATTTTTGGACTTTGGGCGCGTTTTCATAAACTTTCCCGTGGAGCAATGTGGACTTCAGGTAGCTTAAATTGAAGCTGAAAGTGTCTACTTTATGACCCCGGAAGCCACATGACTGTAAAATGGCCTGGGATTTTTTTATGATTTTTTGAAGCAACTTTTCGGGGCAATTAGGCAGTCTGGGGCTCTTTTTTGAAATTTGGGCGCGTTTTCAAAAACTTTCCCGTGGAGCAATGTGGACTTCAGGTAGCTTAAATTGAAGCTGAAAGTGTCTACTTTAGGACCCCGGAAGCCACATTACCGTAAAATGGCTTGGGATTTTTTTATGATTTTTTGAAGCAACTTTTCGGGGCAATTAGGCAGTCTGGGGCTCTTTTTTGAAATTTGGGCGCGTTTTCAAAAACTTTCCCGTGGAGCAATTTGGACTTCAGGTAGCTTAAATTGAAGCTGAAAGTGTCTACTTTAGGACCCCGGAAGCCACATTACCGTAAAATGGCTTGGGATTTTTTTATGATTTTTTGAAGCAACTTTTCGGGGCAATTAGGCAGTCTGGGGCTCTTTTTTGAAATTTGGGCGCGTTTTCAAAAACTTTCCCGTGGAGCAATGTGGACTTCATGTAGCTTAAATTGAAGCTGAAAGTGTCTACTTTACGACCCCGGGAGCCACATTACTGTAAAACGGCTTGGGATTTTTTTATGATTTTTTGAAGCAACTTTTCGGGGGTATAGCTGAAATATATAGCCGATAATAATATATTATATAGACATTAATAATAATCGCATAACGCGAATCAGTTTTTAAAAACCGTAACGAATGGTGTGCGACAGTATTAAGTAAAAGTGAGTACCCGGATGCCGACGTTTGAACCGAGTGGCTATCCGAGTACTCGGATATTGAAGATGCCAATATCTGGA
>NW_027585390.1:0-1728 GCF_028453695.1 Augochlora pura
TGTATATTATACGTTATGTTATCAGAAACACAGAATATATATTCCCTTGTACGTAACTTATTATTCATTACATATAGTACCGTATGATATATATTGTATAATATTTAGTATAATACTATACTGTACGTACTATATTGTATATTATATTTCACGTAATATACAATCTATGTTATGTGTCATGTTACATTAAACACAGAATTGTATATTTTGTATTTCAATATTACATAACATACAATATACAATGTATTATGTATAGTATAGTTCTACACTATAAATAACACAATAGATGTAATATGATATACATGACTCTACTGTATACATGACTGTACTGTATGTAATATATTGTATATATAAGATAATGCATTTTCCACTTAATTATAACATATTGTGATATAAAATGATACATAATGTAATATGTAATACAGGTAATATAATATAACATAGTAATATATGTAATGTAATGTAATATGTTGCAATGCAATGTAATGCAATATAATATAATAATAAATATATAAATAATATAATGTCATATGATATAACGTAATATAACGTAACACACTATAATATAATATATCATGATGACATACATATTTCATAAAAATCGTTGCTTGACAATTTCGTCTATTTTAAATCCCACAAACATCATCCACATCACAAAAACCGTCGCAAACGCGCAACAAATCAAAAAGATTCCACCCTCCTTTCCATGGCATAACCTTGACATAACCCTCATATTTTAATAAATCCTTATCATCGCACTTTTTATTTTCTCACCAAAACATTAACATCCATACAACGCCACCGCGGTATCTATTTCATCAACGCAACGCGACCTATGTTAATTACCAAACATGCGTCCACGCGTGCGCGCGTCACCCCACGAGAGAAAATAACGGCTACTCCTCCTCTGAAACGTCGCAGCTTCTTTTTCCAGCGTTATCGCGTTCGAGTATCTACGGAGCGGTCGCATCGCACGGGGATTTCTCAGGCTTTACGTGTGAATCACACACGGTCACCCTACTTCGGTCCCTATTCTCCTACTTTACCTTTTTTTTTCTACCGAACGCTGCTTTTTTTCGACCGGACCACCGGTCTCTGTCCCCTAGTCCTAGCACCCCCCTGGACCCCCCCCGGACCTCAATTACAGAGATTCGCGCATAGATTCGCGTCGCAGCGGCGAACTTACTGACCGGTATCTGATGATTCGCGCCTCGCCTCCCCCAGCCCGATTCTTGCCGAGGGATTTTCCTCGCCGTTCGACGGGGAATGTTCAGATGCTTTCACACCCTGCGGGGATCTCTGGTGATCTTAGGGTGGGTGTTTGACTCGGTGGCTAGACGTTCGCAATATTTTGTTTCGATGGCTTCGATTAAGCAGACCGTATGTTACACTTCGTAGAGAATCATTTGTTTCATATTAGAAAATACCGAGTGTTGAGAGTGACTGATTTGTGTTGTTTTTCATTTAGAATTAGAAGTCGAAATTTATTTACACTTGGAATAATTTCTTTTCATTTTTTAGAAATAAATTGTATTATTCGGTTTATATGTAATATGCATATAATGGCATATAATTAATAAATAAAGTATATATACATATAATATATTATAATGTATAATAAAAATTGTGTTGTACGTAATATATAATATTATGTTATATGCTATATTATTCATAGTATACAATTGTTACGTACGGAGATTACTCCCGACGTTTTTTCTGCTCCTTTCT
>NW_027585391.1:0-1728 GCF_028453695.1 Augochlora pura
GTTGATGTTGATGTTGATGTTGATGTTGATGTTGATGTTGATGTTGACTTGCATCTTCAATTTCAACTTCAAAATCATTCTCAATTTCAATTTCAACTCGGTACTCGGTATTCGGTACTAGTACTCGGTACTAGGTACTCTGTGATCTGTAATCTGTAATCTTTTATACAATCTGTAATTTGAACTTTGAAGTTCAAGTTCAAGGTTCAAGGTTCAAGGTTCAAATTAAAGTTGAAGTTGAATTACATCTTCAATTTTAACGTCAAATTCATTTTTAATTTCAATTTCCATTTCAATATCAACTTTGGACTCTGGGCTCTGGACTCTGGACTGTGGTCTCTGGACTCTGGGATATGGGATATGGGATATGGGATATGGGATCCGGGATATCATGGGATGTGGGATCCCATATCCCATATTCTATATTCTGTAATATTATTTTTCCATTACGTTGTAATGAAAGATATAGAAAGTGTATATCTCTCTTCAATTTCCAGCACCATCAACATATCAAAAGCTTCTTGAAAATCGTTCATTCTCGCGATCCAAGGTATGCACATTAGAAGGTATGCGTATCTAACTAATATGTTTATGCTGCGTGAGGTGAACAACTCAACAAAATACGAATGTACATGTATAATGTAAACGTAGATACGTAAAATTGTAGGAATGTAGGATAATGAAAATATGGAATGTAGGAATGTAGGAATGTAGGACTGCAGGAATTAGGAATGTAGGAATGTAGCAATGTAGGAATATGGGAATGTGGAATGTAGGAATGTAGGAATATAGGAATGTGGGAATGTGGGAATTAGGAATGTGTCAATGTAGGAATGTAGGAATGTGGAATGTATCAGGCTCTACATCCATGGACCAGTCCGATGCATTTCAAACCTCCTTGATTCAGGTACCTCCAGCCTCTACATCCACGGACCCATTGGCCGTTTGCACGAAAGAAAACTTTATCATAAAAGGAAGTCATAAAAAAGAATTGGTTTCCAGGACGAAGAGTCATTTCTACCCGTATTTGCTGAAGACGAAAAGCTTAGAAGCAAAATTAATGAACTGTAATCTAAAGAATGTTGAACAAAGCCGTAATGACGAACATATGTAGTTAGAGAATGGATAAAATAAGAGATACTCCAAAACTATTTTTGTATGTATGTTGACTTAAATATTTTTCAAATGTTAAAAAAAATGTTCTTAAAACATTACGAAGATATTTGTAAAGTCATTTAAATAAATGATGTGATATAGAATTGGGAAAATAAAATGTGTTTTACGAAAAAAAAACTTAGCTTCCAACGGGATTTGAAGCCGAGTACAGCAGCACCGAGATCGTGCGTTCTAACCATTCCGCTAACCGATTGAGTTGTAATGAGCGGAAACATTTCGGAATATATTCGGCTCGTTACAATTTTTTTGCTCGCTTAATTCGCATTTTCAGGATTAAAAAATTATTTGTTTCGATGCAATAACGTTTAAAATTACGTAATCCACACTCGCGGTAAACTAGAAAAGTAGTAGCTTCATTCTGACATCAAAAACATCGACACATTGGTTTTTCATTTTTTTTGACAATGTTGCAGGTTAGCAAAAAATCTGAGAAAAATTAACACATTAAAGGCGGGAGTCGTAGTACTACGATTTATCTCGACTGTAGCTTAAAGGTGGGAGTCGTAGTAATACGATTTATCTCGACTGTAGCTTAAAGGCGGGAGTCGTATT
>NW_027585392.1:0-1727 GCF_028453695.1 Augochlora pura
TCGCGGGCGAACTTTTACTTGTTTCCCGATCCGCCGATGACGAGGCGACACGAACTTTCCTTCGGGCAGTTCCGATGTTTTTCCGGGGAAGCGAATCTCGGCCCGAAAATTGGACCGGAAAATGTCCCAGGAATTGCTTCTCGCGTAAATCAATATATCACTTATCATTACCATAATATTGAATATTTAATATCAATATCATACTTTAATATATTACCAAATAATAAATAACAAAATAATAAATTTTAGTGAAATGTTTACTCGAAGAACGTTCTGCTAAAAAATCCAAAACTCTAACATATTAGCTAGTTTTTCAATAAATAACAATACAGAGAAAAAATCAATGCCATAACCTTGAAAAATGCAATATTCTCTCGTTTTTATCAAATATTGAAAAAATTGCTCCGTAAACCTATGTTAAAATATAATGGCGCGATTCTTTTCCCCGATCGTGTCAGCGCGAGCATCGTCGCCGTCGTCGTTTCCCCGCGCTACGTCGAATTTATTACAAATCCTCGTCAGCGATTTTTCCTACGGGCCCACGTGATTTGTGTGCGCGTCGAACGGTTACGCCGACAGCGCCAACATCGGCGGCGATATTTTTTCGACCGGGATACGCGAACCTCAAACAGAAATAAATGAAATGTTTCGCGGCTAAGCGCAAACAAAAATACTCGTAAAATACCCAATCGAATACCCTCCTTTTTTTAAAAAATAGAATTCGATTTTAAATACCGCGGCCTCAAAGGATTTCCAACCCGTGCAAACAAATATTTCTTTTTGCGAACTGCGCGCACGATTTGAAATCAAATTGAATGATTTAATTTTGTTCTTTGTGACAGTTAATGCAAAAAGGAGCGTATAAAACGTGAAAGAACCGCATTGTTTTTGGAGATTTTCTAGAGTCGTGGGACAATATTTGCGGTTCGATGCGTGGAAAAGTCAATAGAATTAGAAGAGATCATTGTTTTACTATTTTCAAAGCGTTCTGATTATTGTTGAACTGTTAATATTTGTGTCTCGTTGTTTTTAGTGCGAGAGATTGCAAATCGATTTTTAAACGACTTTTACTTTTTGCAAATCCATAATAGACTCATCGTATTGATATTTAATTAGTTACAATATTTCTATTATTTACGATAAAAACATTACTTAACCATAATTAATTATTCTCTGCGTGATACAAAGTTCACTCAAACATAATTGATTATTTATGATGTAATACAAATTGTATTAGATCACAATTAATTGCTTGAGATGTAGTAAAAATTATATACAAGCATAATTAATTATTTAAGATATAGTAAACATATTTTTACTACAGTTAACAGTCTATAATATAAATTTTATTAGAACAGACAAATTCTTTTACAAATTCTTTTCTAAAAATTTTAATTACGTAATTTTTCAATTTTGTTAGACTGTAATTAATTGTTTATGATGTAACAAAAATTGTATTAAGAAGAGAAAGAATTATAATTCTATAAAAAGCTTAAAAAACTGTAATTTTCTCCAAATTAACTAGAACGTAGCAGCTTTTATACCTAACCTTATATTCCCTAGAAATCTCCGTCACGTGTCAGAGGGTGGGGGGGACACGACGATCAGGGGGATGCGAAGGGTGAGCAGCGTCGTTCGACAGCATGTCGTTCGGCCTTAATCCGCGTAGATTGGAAACCGAGCGGCCCGCGTTTCAGAAAGCGTCGATACTTTATGAATGCGGAGCC
>NW_027585393.1:0-1727 GCF_028453695.1 Augochlora pura
ACACTAATAAAAGATTTGAAAATGCAAGTCGTGAAACTACATGTGTTAAAGTTCTTTAATTTTAATATACACATTTGATTGTTCTACTTTTATACATTCATAAAATAGGAAAGAAAAACGTGATCCGAACACGGATAAGTGATGCACATCTGTCTATAAATAAAGTTTTATTAAACAATTGTTTAAGTTTTTTTCTAACTTTTTATTTTTCAACGAAATTTTTAAATTCTTTTTACATAAATTTACACAATTATTTGTCATGTTGTTTTTATGTTTCATAAAATACACTCATTCATTACATAGGGTCTCTCCTAATTTTCCATAAAAACTTGCTCAGAGAGTGTTTTAAAACTAAAAATAGAAATTATAAAAATATTTTAAGAAGTGTATACTGTATTAAAAATTTATAAAATATATATAAAATACAATTCTATCACAATTTTAATAAACAGTAAATGGATTACACTATTAATGAGTAGCATTAATATCGTATATGTATAATTAATCTATGTACATTTTTATTTTTAGATGTAAAACACGCTGGTGAAATTTTTACGGGAGTGTGTAAAAGATATTCAATACATAAAAAATGTACTTAACACATTGTTCCGCTTATAAGGAATCACGGAATCAGGCGAGCGACCCAACAATTTTACATTGTATAGAAAACCATCCGTAGCAGGCAGTTCTCCAAAAAGCTATTACTTGACTAAAGTTTTATCTGTTTATTTCATTATGTCCTACAGCTGCATACAAATGTTAAACCGTTATCGCATTCATAGATATGTCTTTAAGTCGAGGCACTTTTCCGGGTTTATTGCCTGCTACGTGCAAATTTCAAAACATGCAGTGTTTCGTCCTGCAAAGGAATTTTACCTTTCTTTATTTCTCTTTCAAAATTCGATTTCTCCAATTTAGAAGATAAGTATTTTAGTGCCTTGTTTGCATCGCGAAATTATATTAGTACTGCCGATCATAAAGTAATTTCTTCAAAATTAGTTTTTCCCAGTTTATGGTAGGGTCGCCAGATGGGCCGCGCCGGTCACTCGCTTGGGTTTTCGGCAATATAACCTACGTCATCGCCAAGGTCCGAGCCCTTTGACTTCCCTCTCCACCTCACCGGTACCCAATCCGCGTGCGAGCTATCTTTCCGAAAAATTATAAAAGGGATGCAAAACTTGTAATTTCTAGCATTCTTCATTTTCTCACCGTATTATTTGAAACACAACAAACATTCCATCAACGCCATACACTTATACAACTCAGAAGGTTATAGTAATCGTTATTTTTTAAGTGTTATTTCCAATAAAGAGTCTATCCTTCGTTTCATTAAAGCAAATCATTTATTTTATACCAGTTAAAAAAAAAAACAGTCTCTCATAGCACATTCTTTTATTATAAATTGAATTTAATCCATGATTGTAGCTACATATATTCAACTTGTGTAATTTTTTCACCAAACAGCATGAATTAATTATGGGATGATCATTAGAACAAGATATGATATCAAAACATGATTAGATTTAGCTTTATAACTTAATTGTACAAATACATAAATAAGTATTACTTTTCAAAAATTAACAAAAAATGAGGCTTTCAAAGTCAATAATAAAAAAATTGATTTTTTTCAAGATTCAACACTGCTACATTCTTATCAGACAAATTCTTTTCTCAACTGAATATATATTGCCCATATTCTCTGACTTTCCTTAACATTTTTAAGTCTA
>NW_027585394.1:0-1726 GCF_028453695.1 Augochlora pura
TTACGCATGCGCACAGCACGAACATAAAGTACAAAGTCGGTAAGTCAGTCAGTCGGTAAAGTAGAGCGCGACATTGAAATGATACAAAAATTTTTTTCGAGTCGCCAAAAATCCTTCTGGCAATCGTCATTTTAGTTAAAAAAGAACCTATTTTCAAAATTTCATCGAATTCTGAGATGGACCATAAACGGAAGAACAGCCGATTGGAAGCCTTTCCCCGGCTCTTACTACCACGCGAAGTACTTGCTTTTTTAGAAGTGTTACTTCTTTCCTTGTACATGCTGGAGGGCTTGGTAGAATTAAAAATATATATGGTATGCAGAGATCACTTTGTGCAGCAAGCTGTTTGCAGCAAACGTGTGTAACCCTTTGACTGAACACGTTGCTGAAGGGGCTCCGGTTCATCGGCCCAGTTGTCAGCAATAGGAGCAGAATTGTATTTGCGTGTGTTAAACTTAAATATACGTCGCGCGCTTCGATTCATCGTTGGTTTTCTAACGGAATTGGCTTCAATCTTCTGGCCTTGCATTGTACAAATAAGTAAACAAAATGTTTTAAACTAACCTTTTAAACCTTAAACCTCGTATAAAGAATGCTAGAAACTGAAGATCGACTGAGCAGTCTTGGTCTCGCTGCGTGCGTATGTTTACTTAACTTGGACATGTTACCTGTACCAAGAAGCAGCACTACATTTTAGGTAGCAGGTGCTCTATACGGGCACAATCAATCCCATTCGAGATATTTATACTTTGTCTAAAACTAAGACCACGAGTCAGACTCGTGATATTCATGTTCAACCTGAATTATATATGATGAATTGATGTCTGAAACCGAATTGATAGTCTGGAATTATTTTGAGAATGTTGTAACCCTCCGAAGCAGGTGTCTTTCCAATACTTTAGAAGTGACTGGTAATAGACATATGTAATAGGTCTGTAAAAGAAGACGTCACTAGGTTCTTTCCCAGGCTTCAAGATTAGTATGATTTCTGCAGCTTTGAGTGGTTGTAGCCAGTACATACTTTAGTTTGAAGACTGCGTTAAATATATATGTTAACATAACTATATTCTTGGAAATTCTTTTAAAATTTTTGGTGTTATTAGGTCTAGGTCAGAAGATTTCTTATTTAGTTTGGCGATCTCATCCCTGATTTCAGTTGGCGAAGTAAATTTGATTGGTTGTAGACTGTGGGAGTTTATAGGTTTAGCTAGAAAGTCCTCGATTTCCTGATCAGTAACAGAGCTATTGGGTGAAAATACCTCTGAGAGCTGCTCTGCAAAGAGAGTTGCCTTCTCTTGGTTGCTCTTGGCCCATGCACCTGGAGGAGTAGATTTTTTTCGAACTGGAGGATTCAATTTAGCTGGTTTAACCCTTTCGCTACGGCAGTGTCTTCCGTAGGAGCGTCACCGCTTTACGGGCCCGCGTGCCGCCGAAGTAGCGCCACTGAACGGACCACTGCGCCGGAAAGTACGCATGTTGTGTAGCTGTCTTCCTATTATTTTCTTCCATTCATTATCACCATCGTCACTTTCTAAATTGGATTTAAAATCTTCTTCCTCCGAGGAATGGTCATTCAGTTCATTATCTAATGATTCGTTATCGTTGTATGCCTCATTTGAAGAGCTTGAAACTATTCTAAATCTTCGCATCTTCTTTGTGGTTATAATAATAGATTCTTCAGACGAACCACTTTCCTCCAGATCCATTTTATCTATTATTTATATGG
>NW_027585395.1:0-6634 GCF_028453695.1 Augochlora pura
TTATCTACCCCCATAGACTTATGGCGGAAAGATCTAGATTAACTTCGAGGCAGGAAGAAGCTTGTCCAAGGGGAACGAACGCGCCGAAGCTTATTATAATATCGAAATTAGAGTGATTCATAGTGTCTGCGTGCGCGATCGATTAATTCGAAGGAATGCCACAGATTAAATAACAATGGCGGTGCGTGACTCCCGATACGTGTAACGAAGGGGTGCAGAAACGTTCGTTATTATTCCCGGTGAGCAGCTGCAGTCGTGCCCGTAATAATAACAATGTCTGACAAGTATATAATACAGAAAAGAGAGTGGCGGCAGGCCTGGACGACGGCGACGGCGGCGACGCGAAGGTCCTTGAGCGCGAATAAGGATTTATCAGGAATGCGGCGTATCCACGAATAAATCGTCGATCCGCGAGGAAATCGTGTCGAACACCGGCCAGATACATTCTCGATAATTCAGGAAATATCGAGCGCGGGCTCGTTCGATCGACAACCTCGTTAGCGGTCTTCAATCTCGTTTAAATCATTCCCCGGGGAATTTGCAACCGAGACCATTAGTCACGGGCCGGTCATAAACATTTACTTAAAAGCCTCGGTCGGGAAATTAATGATAGCGCATTTATTCTGTCTAAACAGTAGATATTTTCTACGGGTGAAAAAGTGGCGGTTTCACTTTAGTACTTTCTGCTGACGGCAAATCTACTACTCGTTCGCGTCGACGTTTTTTAGACGGTACCCTTAAGTGATATTGCCGATGATAGACTTCAGTCTTGTTTAATATAAAGTGGACTTTTCTAAGAGAGTTGAAAGACTGAAAATTGATTTCTTCGTTGATCGATTAAGAATTAGTTAAGAATTCTTTAAGTGATGGAATCAAAGGCGACAGCGATTTCATCTATAATTTAGTAAATTCCAGAATTCGATATATAAATTATCAATATATGCATAAAAATTCTGAAATTGTTATTTAAAATAAAATTAATTCGCTTCGTAATTCAGTGACTAAGAAGACTCTTAATACGTATATACAAAGATTTCATAATAAACGTCGACACTGGTAATAAGGTATTGCAAGAAACGTAAGTATTTACCAAGCAGACACAGCATGGTGCAGGTCCTCAACCACCCCGTACGCTTTCAAAGTGTACCACGTTGTTGCAGCAGGGTCGCAAACGCCCGCGGAGCTTTCCGGACGGAACGTTTCTATTCCGACGCTTGATTTACACGCGGCAACACGAGATCTTCAATTATTTCAAACACCTCGCGTTATCGAGCATCTCTCGTTCACAAAAGGGAACGCGATTGAATGGAGCCCTTAGACGAGATCTCCTCTCGACGTATATCGTTCTTTATTTTGAAAACACGTTACAGCGGCAAAGAAACATCGAATCGCAACAGATGTCTCGTCACTGCGCCACCAACAGAGAGTGCCGGTGGAGCAAGCGAGGGAGAGCAAGAGAGAGAGAGAGAGAGAGAGGGAGAGGTGTTCACCCGGGTATTCTTCATCGTGCGGCGAGAATAATTTTATCGGTGGAAATCGAGAAGCGGGCAAACAGTTCGCGCCTGCCGCTCGGCAGCGCAGACGTTCCCGCAATCGGCCGCGCGTGTATAAGCGCCTCGCGTCCAGTTGCGGTTTGCACAATGCGCCGGCCGTATCCCATAGAAAATCAACGGTACGATTCTGTCGAACAATGGCCCCGCCATTTGTGTCCCGTTAAAGCTGCGATTTTATCTAAATCGGGGGCAACGACGGGGACCGGAAACGCGGCCGAAAAGGAGACGGTCGCGAAGGTCGCCTCGGGATTTCGACGACGTGTTTAACCCTTATACAGTCTTTCGAACATTATCTCTTTGAAAAGGTAGATACAATCGTGTTCGGGAGTATTGAATAATTTTTATTGGAATAAAATATTCTAGTAAAATATTTGACTAAAATTCGGATGATTGTCTTGGATGAATATTTATTCGTAAAATACAGTTGGTATTGTTGGTATATTGGTATTATACAGTTGGTATAATGGCCTGGTTTGAATAAATCAATTTTTATTGGCACTTATTGTCTACTGAGGTGTCAAAGGAGTAATTGCTAGGATAAATTCCAATTTTGAAGTGTTAATTTTATTGACGAACAAATTTTTATTCTGTTAGCATTTTATTCAAATATGTAAGAAAATAATATAAGTCAATAATTTTTACAAGGTTATGTTGTTTCTAAATTAAATATATCTATAAGTCTAATGCTTATCTATCTAAAGTGTGTCCCATTTTTCATGGACCATTTTATCAAAATCAGAATAAAGACCATTCTCGAATTCCTTCCGGTAAAAATAAAATTAAAACGTTATTAAAAATGATTGAGACACATTATTTCTCGTGTTTCAAAATGCTTGAAATACCATAAAAGCACAGACATCCGCATTCGAGCGATAAAACATACGACACCAACAATTAAGTCCAAAATCTGGCCACGTTGCCCTTTAAACGCACTTTCGTAACTAATAATTTCGTGCTACACTGTAGCCAGACCACCGGGAACGTGAACGGTCAAAACCGACCGCAGAGACCTTCGTCGTCATTTTGAATGAGCATTAGGCAATTCCGTGGAGCCCGCGTGGATCGTTTCATTCAGCCGTCGCGGACGCATCGCGTATTCATCGCGCGCCACGGTGGCATTCGAAAGGTTGAGCAGACGTACCGCGGGGAAACGTATCCGCGGCGGCGGACAGGTTGCAAACGCGGACGCGGCCTGACGATCGTTTTAACACCTGCGATAATTACCGGGAAAACACGGAGTAACATTTCAGAGAACAGCGCAGTATTTCTTCGTCGGCGAGGGCCTAACGGCGCAGGAGAAGCCTGGCTTCTTCTTCTTCTTCTTCTCCTCTTCCTCCTCCTTCTTCTTCTCCTTCTTCTTCTTCTTCTTTCCGCGGCCTCTCCTTCGGAATTCTTCGGCCGAGGCTGCTTTGAATGGGAAGCGAATCCAGGGGAATGAATTCGGAAAAATTTTAAGCAACTCTGGAATACTTGGCTGCGAGAGCTTGTTGGCTGCAGGCGATCCCGATGGTATCTTCGTTCCCATGGGCACAAACGTAAGAAGAGGATGTCCAGGATTTTTACGATTAATTTCACAGATTTCTGTATTCGTAAGCCAGCCTCCTGTTCGGTTTAAAGGTTAAATGAGCGGGAGGCTGTACTTCATTTCGACTTCCAAGAAATTGATTGTACTCGGGGCCTGCGTCGGATTCGTATTCAATGGTTTTCCCATTCAGCTTCTGCTGTTTGTGTAGTAGCGTGGAGGATCGACGTGTCTTCGGGAGATACGTTTAAAAGTTCGTAAGTGAAGATGTCGGCTGCTTTAGACATCGCGGTCTACGAAAATGTCAGGGATGACTCCGTGGGACCAGTTCTCCTTTGGTAGCAGGAATCGTTCATAGTTTCCTTATTGATTAGTGGTTCTTTTCCAGAATTATATTTAGATTCATCTTTATACACTTCTTTAGAAATTAAATGATTTTGTTTCAGCCATAGAAAGTTTAATAACGAGTGAGAAGAATTTTCTCTCGATGCTACTGATTTTCATGAAATAAGTGGACCAGAGTCATAGCGGCGTAAGTCAAAGTTTTCTGTTTTCTTGTTTTCCAATCAACTTATCTTTAAGTAACTTCATAATTTATTACACATCTCTGTCTAACATATTGACATGAATAGATTACATTCAAACACATTAATTCAATTTAAACGCATTAATTAAAATCCTCTAAAATGTGACTCATATTACCAGGATCCTAATCCTCTCAAATGACTCACGGGGACCTATATGATCATCCATAACTTAGCCGCATTCGCATGGAGCTCCCGAATTTTTGAAATATTCATCAGCAAGCGACCATTCCCACAGGAACGAAAGGGATGAAGAAGCAGGGTCGAAGAAGACCCCAGGAGCGCGCCAGGGTACCGGAGCCAGCACCTCGAGGGTGAGTCATATACGGTGGCCAAATTCGGCTGCGCCAGGAACAGGACTATTATTTTTGCGTTCGAGCGTGTGCGTGCGGGGGATTCGTTAGCTATCCGGGCAGCGTCGGGACGGCGGCGCCGTCGTCCTTTTCTAATTTCGAAGCCGTGCCTACGCTAAACGACGCGACGCGACGGCCCCGTTAATTTGTAGAGCCGTCGGACCGCTTTTTGCCGGCGACGACCGAGACCGCGAACTCGAGTTTTGACACATTTTGACACGAGGACCACACAGAGCGCTGCTAGCCGCGCCAGAAAACATCACTCGCCCCCGACGAGCGACCCGAGGGACAAGACCGAGCGCCTCGAGACGCCCGATAGACGGGCAAGAACTCCCCGGCCACCGTCTACCGGATAAGTTATTAGCGGTGCCCGTTCGATAAGAAACCAACGGGAATATCAATGCAACCACCGGGACCTACTACCCCGTTCCGCGATGTATTTATTACTGGCGACCGACTTTTTCCGCACGGCACCGCACGGCAAAAGATCACGACCGAGTTATTGCCTCTCTCTGTGTCGCGACCACGAGAGGGCAAACGGCCGGCTCCCCCCCTCCCCCCCGGCTCCCGTCCGCGCACCCCGTTCTCTTCCACTTCGGTGAATATGGATCAACGATGGCCTCTCGAGCGTGTCGTTTTGCGCCTCTCGTTAAATATTGGATGAGACCCCGCATTTTTCTCTACCGCCTCGGCTGAATTTTTGACGGATCGTCGCGGGATATCGAATGCTTTCTCGATTCGGCGAGACGAGGTCAGAGGTTCCCGATGTCCACGTTACCGCTTCAGAAACGCTACCAGATCGCAGTCGATTTCGTTCATTGAATCGTGTTGTTTTCTACCCCTTGCTGTTCCATTTTGTGCGAATATCTGACGAGAGATTGTTCTGTCAAAGCACAGCGACTTTCTATCAAAGTTCTGCGATAAATAGATTATCAGCTTGTTCGAGATTACCTCGTCACCTACTAACGATCAGGTAATTGCGAACACTAAAGGCTTCTTTTCTTTTATAAAAGTACACTTTGCTGTGACATTTTATCAATATTAACTATTGTAATTTATAAATGAATAGTTTCACTATTATTTAGCTTTCTTGGTATACTTTATACAGGTACGTATTCACGACGTGATTTTATGGAACGACCCAATGACTTTGCTTTTTCAGTGTTAAATATTTTCACCACACCTACGAATTAAGCATCGTCGACAAACATGGCACAAACGTCGATCATAACAATCGTCGTCTCTAAAGACAGCCGAGCATTTCGACGAACAGCCTTGTATCGAGATCGAAGGCAAGGCCCGACAGAAAAATAGAAAATCGAAGATCGCGGCGTCGAGCATCGAGACGGCCATTAGCGGCCATTGTCACGGGAGCCATTAAACGGCGGCACCAAGGACCTGCCATTACTGTTTTACGGACCGGCTTAGAGGTCCGCGGCGCGGACGGTAAATCAGAATTTCGCGCAATGGATTCGAGCGCGCGCGCGCGGAGACGCGGAAACGGTCGTCGGACATTCTGGATACTTTTACGCGGCCGAGGAATTTAAATCTCCACCTCCGCGGCGCGGCGGCGGAAGATCATTGAAATCTCGTTTCGAATAGAAAATTTCCCGTCATAAAGGGGGTCTCTCTCTGGTATCCCCTCCGACCTTGATGACCCAACCACGGTTTCACAGAAGTCACGGGGAGTCGGATACGCGGACGACCGGCGTGTATTCGTCGTCGAGGTACCTTGCCAAATAAACATAAATCATCGGACGTCTCAAGAAAGCGGCGGGCTCGACGAGCTAGGCGAACGATGTCGCGGGGACGAGCCGTTTCGCCCGGGACGTTTGCAGAAGAGGCGGACGAAGTGGAGAGACGGTGAGAAGAAGCGAACGAAGAAGACGAAGAAGAAGAAGGAGAAGGAGGAGGAGAAAGAGAAAGAGAAGGAAAAGGAGGAGAAGACGAAGAAGAGCCGTCGATCTGGCGTGGAACGTGGCGTTGACCCCGGCCCGTGAATCGAACGCCGTTCCCGGGGACTCGTAACAGAATCGCGACTGACCTCAGCCAGGTACGAGGTGTTAGACAAACAGCTGGCCCGAGACCGCGCACAAAGACGCGTTTTATACGCTCACGGTGCCTCGCCGGTATTACATACGGCTCTCACGAGGTCCCTACCAACACGCTCGCGTAACAACCGAGGATCGAGAGAAGGACGGACGCCGAGACCCGCGCCAGAAAAAGCTGGAGAACAACGGGGGACTGAGAGGGCCGTGCTGGTGGGACGGAGAGGAGGGACACACACCGATCGTCGTGGACGGGAGAAGAGACGATGGGTGTATGGTGTATGTAGGAACGTCGAGTACGAGTCACGGAGCTTCTCTTCTATCGCCTCGCATAAGCTGCCAGCTTCTCCTCTCCTATTTCTCTCTCTCTCTCTCTTTCTCTCTCACTCTCTCTATCTCTCTTTCTCTCTACCTCTTTCTCTCTATCCCTCTCTCTTCCTTTCTTTCTCGATCTCGGGTACCACCTTGCGCCGCATTCCAGCATGGTAAATCGCTCGGTGCAGCCGCCACGTGTCCCACGAACCAAAATCGAGACTGGACCCTTCTTAGATCAAGGATGCTTCTCCTGGAAATA
>NW_027585396.1:0-1726 GCF_028453695.1 Augochlora pura
GGCCTTGATCCAAGGAGGATCGCGAAGTGGGTCGTCGTCGGTTATCCGTGAGGGCACGCACGGGAAGTCGAGCACCGTTTTCTCCTACTTTCGTTGCCGTCGCGATCCGTGTCATTTTGCTCGCGGCCGGCCGCTCTCGACCGTGAAGCCGGTGTCGGAGGCACGCGAGCCGGTGAATTCCGAGACGAGGAGCGGAAAGAATCCGCGCGGCGAACAGCGGCGGACTCCCGTTATCCTCGGCCATCGAACACTTGTCGCCCGACCGTCTTTCGTCACGCCGTCCTTTGTCCGGAGTTTTTCCTGTCCCCAAGCGTGTGAGAAAACCGACCCCCCCCCCCCCGTTTTTTCCCCCTAGATTCCGCGGTGTTTCGCAAGCGTTGCATGCTCTTTTTTTTTTGAAAAACCGCGCGCTTTTCGATGAATCATCGGCATCTTTCCAGAGGCGTGCTCGTTAGAGCGGGGAAATTGGAAATGCAAACACCGCGTAACAATCGAGCGTCGAATGTTTTTATTTTTCACGCTGGCAAAAACGAACGTCGCTCGAAGTGATTTCGCATTAAAAATCGCTGGAAGTACCTCGAAGTATAATTGCTGACGCATGGTGACCTTGTAGATTGCACACTTGTCCCGCTCTTCCGACAGCAATGGCGAGCCGTCGAATTCGAACAGCACCTGATCCGGCGCCGATTCGTATTCCTGGTAGAGTATGCTGGGCGATGGATGCGGCAACGACGGTCGCCACGCCGTCGCTATGGCGTCCACGCCGACTCCAGCCATCGCGGCGCACGCTAAAACTATGTTCAGCGCCATTGGTTCGCTCTCGATCTGCGAACAGAGTTCCGTGAAACGGAAACCTTAAATTCCGCCGGCTAACTCCGGTATCGTTTTTCGAAATCGTCACGTCCCGTATCGGGGATAATATCCCGCGGGAACATGCTTCTTGCGGGAAAAAAAAGGAGTCGGCGTGGACGCCATAGCGACGGCATGGCGACCGTCGTTGCCGCAGCCATCGCCCAGCATACTCTACCAGGAATACGAATCGGCCCCGGATCAGGTGCTGTTCGAATTCGACGGCTCGCCATTGCTGTCGGAAGAGCGGGACAAGTGTGCAATCTACAAGGTCACCATGCGTCAGCAATTATACTTCGAGGTACTTCCAGCGATTTTTAATGCGAAATTACTTCGAGCGACGTTCGTTTTTGCCAGCGTGAAAAATAAAAACATTCGACGCTCGATTGTTACGCGGTGTTTGCATTTCCAATTTCCCCGCTCTAACGAGCACGCCTCTGGAAAGATGCCGATGATTCATCGAAAAGCGCGCGGTTTTTCAAAAAAAAAAGAGCATGCAACGCTTGCGAAACACCGCGGAATCTAGGGGGAAAAAACGGGGGGGGGGGGGTCGGTTTTCTCACACGCTTGGGGACAGGAAAAACTCCGGACAAAGGACGGCGTGACGAAAGACGGTCGGGCGACAAGTGTTCGATGGCCGAGGATAACGGGAGTCCGCCGCTGTTCGCCGCGCGGATTCTTTCCGCTCCTCGTCTCGGAATTCACCGGCTCGCGTGCCTCCGACACCGGCTTCACGGTCGAGAGCGGCCGGCCGCGAGCAAAATGACACGGATCGCGACGGCAACGAAAGTAGGAGAAAACGGTGCTCGACTTCCCGTGCGTGCCCTCACGGATAACCGACGACGACCCACTTCGCGATCCTCCTTGGATCAAGGCC
>NW_027585397.1:0-1725 GCF_028453695.1 Augochlora pura
AATCCGAGATGAAACACGACTGTCCCCGGAACCGATCGGCGAAACCCGAAAAATATCGTTCCGTCGTCGGATGTTCGTTTTCCATTTCTTAGGAACACCGCGATGTTTAATGGCCCGAAGGAAGCCCCGTGATCTTTTTCTCCCCGCGCCGGCGGCGTGCGGGGCGTGTTCTGAAATAAGAGCAAAGTATCGATCTACATCGGCTTTTGAGGCGAGGAGAACTCCCTCGCAAAACGCGCGGCGTGCCCCCCCCCCCCCCCCGGGGGGGGCCGCCAGAAAGAAAAGGTACACACTGCGGACACGGAACTCATTTACCGGTTCATTCATTCGAAGAATCAAGAATGAAAGGTTGCTCTCTCGCCGCGGAGCTAGGTGGAAGGGGAGAGGAGGGGGAGCGGGGGCCTCGACGTGCCAGATCGAGTTCTCGGATAAAGAGTTCCGATCAGTTATCAACGACGACCGCCCATTTCCCATTTATGGCTGCGCTCTCCAGGTTGTATGACGGACCGTTGCCATTGCCTTTCCGCGAACCAAAGCGACATGCTTTTCCGAACGCATTCACCGTCTCTCGACGTTTGTTCCTACGATTTTTCCGACCAGAGATCGTCTCGTTCGTATTTTATGCGGCCGACCGTGTTCTTCGATTTTGTTGCTAGCATCGCGGATTACGGTTTTTATCATCGCATTGCTTAGAATTGCTTTTTATTTATGGGGGATTTTGAGCGGGTTGTTTTATTAGTTTTTTGTTAATATTTTGTTGCTGTTCGGATTTTCCAAGGTTTTTTTGATAATGTATTTCTTATTATATTACGTTAGTTTTTGTAATTTTTAATTCTTGTAAATTTCAATTTTTCTAATTTTTAATTTTTCTAAGTTTCAATTTTTGTAACTTCTATCTCTGTAATTTTCAATTTTTGCAATTTCTAGCTTTGTAATTTTCAATTTTTGCAACTTTTATCTCTGCAATCTTTAGCTTTATAATTTTTAATTTTCTTTAATTTTCAATTTTTGTAACTTCAATCTCTTTAATATTCAATCTCTGTTATTTGCAACTTTATAATTTCCAATTTTTGCAATATCCAACTTCGTAACTTTTAACTCTGTAATTTGTAGAACAGTAACATTACACCAAAATCTCGCAATTGAAAATAAATTAATTTATAAACGATAGATTCGAAAATTTCCAACTTAGATAATATTATTAATTTATCCTCTGCGCATCGTCTGCATTCTATCGCGACGCATCCACCCCCGAAATTGGGAATAAAACGCGACGTTCGCCGTCAAAGAGGGAAGAACAGTCCTTTTCTCGCCTTTTTCCCTCGAGAGAGCCTGCATCGATCTTAATTCTTCATCGTATTCTCCTCCATTTCTTCGCCGTCCGTGTGGGTAGTTCCCGCGCAGCCGAGAGACGAACGACAATTCGATGCACACCAACGGCTGAAATGCGTCACAATAACGCGCGCTTCATACACCGGCGATACGTTTACGTGATTGAACGTAAGTCGGCGCGCCGTACCGACCCAGTTCGCGTACTCGTACCAGAGGAAACAGGAACGAAAGAAATCCCGCGACATTCTTTCTTGGCAGGGCGCGAAACTTGACGAAACGACAAAAAGCTCGCGGAATTTTCGGTTTCCGCGCCGCCATCTTTGTTCCGCTTTTTCGCCGCTTCCGGAAACGCCTTTCGTTTTATTTAAAATTTATTATATTATTATAATTATT
>NW_027585398.1:0-1725 GCF_028453695.1 Augochlora pura
ATTTGGGGTATAAGGATTAAACAATTGCGGACGAGCCGACGTCTGTTTCACCGCCGGGACCCACAATGATAGGAGAGTGTGGACGAGCCGATGTCTGTTTCACCACCGGGATCCACAGGAAGGTAACTCGTAGATGAGCCGACGTCTGTTTCACCGTCGGGGCCTACGAGCCGGAATAAGGAATCAGGAAAACTTAGACTCGTATCTCTTTAGTTGGTGTACCTCGAGCAGCAACGAGGTACACCGTGTTGGATATGGTACTAGCAACTGGGAAACAGGATGTGGACGATGAATAAACTTGACTCTAAGTTTCAATATAAAAATACTAAAAGTATATTACAGAAAACTGATTCCATTACAAGTGTTACCGGTACCTAAGTCCGGTATTCTCGGTTTTCACGGCATTGAGAAATGCGGGGGTTGGTACAGCCTGACAGTTTAGCCGAGAATTACGTATAGTCTAAACCCTGTCGACTTTGCTTACGCACTGCCCCCTTAGGGAAGAAAACGTGCCCCTTTTATACCCCGAAATTTAACGAATATGGCGGCCAGGAATGCGTCTCCCAAGGTTTCGTGTGGCAAATATGTGGCACCGGGTGTCTAATGCAATTTCCCTCTGTTTATGGGAAATTTCTAGCAGCGGCCTAGAAGTCGTCGAAGGGGAGTGTTGCACGGAGACGGGTTTTAAAAGAAATGGTGGAAAAGGTCCGTACGTAACACAGCCAAGAAAACCAAAACAATTTTCGAGGATTCTCACATTAACCTACTCGAATGGCCAGCGCAGAGTCCAGAGTTAAAAATAGCAAACTTATGGCGTGAATTGGACTCGAAGGTACCATTTGACAAACCAAATAACAAGATCAACTGTTTTCAAAGTTTACAGTCGGCATTTGAAGCAATCAGCAAGGATTATATTGAAAGCCTAAAAACAGTTTTCCACGACGTTTAGAACCGGTAATTCAAGCAAACAGGGGCATACTAAATGTTAATCTTGCGCTTTGTTAGATGTCCACCCATTTTGTTCCTGAGAAATTTGCTAATTTTGCCGTTAAATACGGTTTCTGAGTGCGGAAATATAAACATTAATTTTAGAGCTTTGCACTAAATGTTTTATGTACCATAAGGATATGTAGTATACAAAACTTGTGTGAATGGTAGTAATACTAGTTCGACTAAATTTTATTTATAACCATCTTCGCTGTCTGTCCTCTCAATTTTGTCTGCAACTGTATATATTTTTCAGAAATGTTATTTTCAAATTGCAATCGCGCTGGCTAGAGCCCATAGGTAACGAAATTAAATTGTATAATAAATATTATTAAATGTCCGAAACATTGATTATATTGCTACAGCGGATTGTTCTGGTCAAGTGGCCGTAATGTGATACCTCTTAGAAAATAGCTGAAGATGAGGGTTGTCACGGAACCATTGTACCGACAGACAGTCTACAGTTGTGATGGAGCCGCCGAGAGAGATTAACTCGTGTCGTCACAATTGTATTAGTCTAGATATTCAGAGTACAATTGTAAATAGCGTAGTCAAATAATTAAATGCCGCGTCGTATAACGCGTGAAGGCAATGGAGTTCGCAACAATATTCTTTCACTTCGCAGACAGAACTTACTGGTACACCTTAAACATGAAGAACCAATTGACCCTCTTTCTGACCGTAGTAGCAAAGAGAGAGAGAGAGAGAGAGAGAGAGAGAGAGAGAGAGAGAGAGAGA
>NW_027585399.1:0-1725 GCF_028453695.1 Augochlora pura
TTATAGGGTTAAAATTTTGCACAGATGAGTTTTTATTGGTCAGCTATCGAACGGTATATGGCTCATTGAAAAACCTCTAAGGGCAGTTTTGACCATCTTAATCGGCTATGCCCTTTATACCGTATGTGGCGGCACATCAAACAGGCAACGGACGCGGGCACGCAAACCGCGGACCCGACTTTGTCGCCGACGGTGCCTTCCATCCGGACAATGTAGCCAGCGGCCGTTCGGGGAAAATGATATCGATTGTCATTTCCCCGAACGGCCGAACAGCGAGCGACCAGGGCCCGCGAGAAGGCATGGGACCGAGAGGCATACGTACGTCGACCGCCGAACCGACACGAGGAATAAAAAGATCTACAGCGAACGAGTACAGTCATTTCTCTCCTACTAACCCACACCGTAAATCTTCATTGATTCACCCTTGTGCAGATCCTTGCGTCCAGCGACACGAACCTCTAATAAATAGCCGACGCGAACAGTTACCGGGCGTGTCGGTTAGAAGAATTTCCGCATATTTCCCCGCGTGTAAATTGGACCCGGTTACAGGACCTATGACGTTTTGAACGATGCGGCATTTTAATACGGTTCGTCCGAACAGCCGCAGCTTTCATGACTTTTATAAATGGGATGTCTGGAAGCGATTACAATCGTCATCGATACGATTCCGTGAAATTTTTCATCATTACCGTCGGGTTGAAGTCATTTATGGCGTCGATGCCCGACAAGGTCCGCAGGGAACTTGTGGGTAATTCCATGTAATTTGTGTTACGTCGAAATCTCTCCAACATGGAGAAATTCCGTATTTCAATTTATTATAAGGTGTGAGGATGAGGTAAGGAAAATTAATTAATGAGTAATGCCGAATTGAGCCGAGAATATTAGAGTAATTTATTGGCTCATTGGAGAAAAAGCCTTGTGGCATAAAAAACCCCATAAAATGGAAACAGACAATAATGACCGGGTTACAAATCTTTACATTTACTCGACGAAGGTGTGTGCGTTTTACCTTTTCGGGTATGTGTATAGTGTATGTAGTGGGTGACAGACACTCCTGGGTCTGTCCGATGGCGGAACTCGGTTCCGATGTTCGACCTGGATTAACTCCGGGGGAACGCTCTTATTATATGTAGTGGGTGACAGACACTCCTGGGTCTGTCCGATGGCGGAACACGGTTCCGATGTTCGACCTGGATTAACTCCGAGGGAACGCTCTTAGTGTGTGTAGTGTATGATAGAATTTTACGTTATTACTCGTTCACTTAACCGTGTCCGTCCCGGACCGTCTCGATTATAACTGACCTTCACTTAACCGTGTCCGTCCCGGACCGTCTCGCCTGCAACTAGCAACTAACTTTCCCACGAAAGGGACCGAGAATTTATACCTACTTCTCTCGCTTTCTCGTCCGAGGGATCCGGAAAAATCCGGCGCTGAAAAGTCGCCCGAATGTTTAGACTATTGGCCCGCACGTGCTCATCTAGGAACCGACTCGCGCTAGCCGTGAACAAAGGGGTCCTATGGCGGCCGCATCCGGGGTCTAAGGGTCTTCCCGGACCGTCTTGAAACGCTTAACGCGGTATACAAAAAATAATTTTCGCTGCGGACAGATTTACGTTCGCGGTCGAACAATTTGTTCTTGTCTTTTAGTCGCGGAGGTATTTTCGTGTAATTTGTTCGTGTTTTATGGTTTGGACGATTGTCGAGGAAGTGGTGCACTTCGAAAA
>NW_027585400.1:0-1724 GCF_028453695.1 Augochlora pura
CCCTTATATCTTGGATATTATGTTTTATCTCACTTACAACCTCTTATTGCCCTTGCATCCTCTCCTATCTCTCTTATATCCTTGAATATTATGTTTTATCTCACTTATATCCACTTAAACTCCCTTGCAACTTCATCTGTGTTTCCTATATCCATGGATATTACGTGTTATATCATTTATATCCACTTAAATTCCCTTGTATCCGCTTCAATATCTATTATCCCTATGGATATCATATTTTGTCACCCTTACATCCCCTGAAATTCTCTTTTATCCTCTTCTATCTCTCTTATATCCATGGATATTATGTGGTATATCATTTATATCCACTTAAATTCCCTTTGATCCTCCTCTATCTCTCTTATATTCTTGCATATTATGTGGTATATCATTTATATCCACTTAAATTACCTTGTATCCACTTCTATCTCTCTTATGTCTTGGATATTATGTTTTATCACACTTATATTCACCTACATTCCCTTGCAACTTCTTCTGTGCCTCTTATAACCATGGATATCATGTGGCATATCATTTATATCCACTTAAATTCCTTTGTATCCGCTTCTATATCTTTTATCCCGTTGGATATCATATATTGTCACCCTTACATCCCCTTAAATTCTCTTTGATCCTCTTCTATCTCTCTTATATCCATGGATATTATGTGGTATATCATTTATATCCACTTAAATTCCCTTTGATCCTCTTCTATCTCTCTTATATTCTTGGATATTATGTTATATCTCACTTAAATCCTCTTAAATGCCCTTGCATCCTCTTCTATCTCTCTTATATCCTTGGATATTATGTTTTATCTCAGTTATATCCACTTAAATTCCCTTGCAACTTCTTCTGTTACTCTTACATCCATGGATATTATGTGGTATATCATTTATATCGACTTAAATTCCCTTTTATCCTCTTCTATCTCTCTTATATCCTTGGATATTATGTTATACCTCACTTACATCCTCTTAAATGCCCTTGCATCCTCTTCTATCTCTCTTATATCCTTGGATATTAGGTTTTATCTCACTTATATCCACTTAAATTCCCTTGCAACTTCATCTGTGTCTCTTATATCCATGGATATTACGTGTTATATCAYTTATATCCACTTAAATTCCCTTGTATCCGCTTCAATATCTATTATCCCTTTGGATATCATATTTCGCCACCCTTATATCCTTTTAAATTCTCTTTTATCCTCACCTATCTCTCTTATATCCTTGCATATTATGTTGTATCTCACTTATATTTATTTATATTCCCTCGTATCCACCTCTATCTCTCTTATATTCTTGCATATTATGTGTTATATCATTTATATCCACTTAAATTCCCTTGTATCCTCTTCTATCTCTCTTATATCCTTGGATATTATGTTATACCTCACTTACATCCTCTTAAATGCCCTTGCATCCTCTTCTATCTCTCTTATTTCCTTGGATATTAGGTTTTATCTCACTTATATCCACTTAAATTCCCTTGCAACTTCTTCTGTTTCTCTTATGTCCATGGATATTATGTGGTATATCATTTATATCCACTTATATTCCCTTGTATCCTCTTCTATCTCTCTTATATCCCTGGAAATTATGTTGTAGCTCATTTATATCCACTAAAATTCCCTTGCAACTTCTTCTGTGTCTCTTATATCCATGGATATTATGCGGTATATCATTGATTTCCACATAAATTCCCTTGTATCCACTTCTATC
>NW_027585401.1:0-1724 GCF_028453695.1 Augochlora pura
TCGACGTTCCTTATTTCGAATATCTCGAGTCACACCTAATTAGCGCGGCCATCGTTGTTCCATCGACCGCCGTGTCCGCAGGGGTCGAGAAAACTGTCCATCGATCTCCGCATCTGCATCACAAATGCCGGGGGAAGCTGGCGGTGAAAACGCGTGAATTTTCTTGAATCCGTGCGGAGGAGGACGCCGTTTCCGGGGCAATCTTGATTTACAATGCAGAGTGGCCAACGTTTCGCGGGCCGCGAATGCCAAAACCGGACGCGAGCCCTGACCCTGTTCGACATTACCATTTTTCCCTTTAAAATCAAGGAATTTTCTCCGTCGATACAGGAACGGTGCCACGGACGGCGCGGTAGCCTAACCCGTTCGCCGCGCGACACGGATTCACGGAATTCGGCGTATCTCAGCCGCGCACGGTCAATTAAACAGCGTGTCACGCGTCAATTTATCTACGACAAAATATGGCCCCGGCGCGACGCCTCGTGTCGCGTTTCTGCCGCACTGACCCTTCGACACGGTCAATTCGTGGCACTGACCCGGATAGTCCGAATGGTGATTAACTAATTTTATTAGCCGCCGTTCGTTTGCCGCGATTGCGAACCACCGAAACGAATATCCTTACGGAAATTTTCATAAACGTAGATCCAATTTCATTATACGCTCGAAGAAATTCTAATTAAAATATCATAATTATATATTTTCATTATTTTTAATATATATTGTATTATTAATATTATTCTTAAAATATATATTATATATTATTTCTATTATTCTTGATACATTTATTATATTATTTCTATTATTCTTGATATATTTATTTTATTATTTATATTATTCTTGATATATTTATTATATTATTTCTATTATTCTTGATATATTTGTTATATTATTTCTATTATTCTTGATATATTTATTATATTATTTCTATCATTCTTAATATATATTATATTATTCCTATTATTCTTAATATAAATATATACAGAAATATAATTCCTTAAGTTGTCGATGAACACCATTAAAAATGCAAAGGCACTTTAATTGTACGATTATTTAAAGCACGGTATAGTATTCGATAACATTACGCGCGAAATATTGTAAAGATTACTGATAACAATTCTAAATAAATTAATAAAACGTTGTTATTTAATTTCAGTCAGCTCTGTTCACATAATTCGAAATAAATTAATAAAACGTAAAGCGAAATGTCAATTGATCGAAATACGATAAATATGACATGGCGAAAAGCAGAAAATAAGTGAGAAATAAATAAGTGCAACCAGTTTCATGAAATGGAAATCCCGGGTTACAGGCGCGCCGATCTGAAACGACGTTAATTGCGCGGGAGAACTTCATACTGTATCAAACTTAGCCGTGTTTGGTCCTAAAGTTAGACGTATCTAGTCCCGCAGCTTGCGGTAATATTCGCAATACAGATGTACGCGTTCAACGGCTGCATCATAGAGAGCCAGGGTCCGCGCGCGCACGCCTGGCGTCGGCGTGTGTCCCGTCGTGATATTAATTCGCCTGCTCGGATTACAAGTTACATGTGTTCCTATTTCAGCATTACCGGTTTCGCAGCGAGAGCAGCCCGAGAGACGGCTGTCCGACGGAATCTCTTTGCCACGGGAATGTAACGTTATTATCGCGTTACCGCAGACGTATACCCATTGGCGTGGGAATCGACGGGAACAGAAAATCGTCGAACCGTTTAACCCGTTCGTCAG
>NW_027585402.1:0-1724 GCF_028453695.1 Augochlora pura
TTAAAAGTTGGAAAACTTTTTTTATATTTTTCATACCTTCGCCAACCCTCACAGGGGACAGGACGTGACACGCGGCTCCCCCGCCACCGGTCCGACAGAGAGAAAGCGAAGTTACAAACATAGTCGAGCGATACAGAAAAAGTAGAGTGCATAAAAACACGGTTTAATAAAGTTAGTCTTATGCATAAGGTTATTCAAAAACGTCACTGGTGAAGTGCAACAGTGCAAAACAATAAAAGGTGCAAGTGTGGAAAATAATAAAAGTCAGGCGGAAGGGACCAGTTCCCACCCGCAGCCATAAAATGTGAAACCAACGGGATTAATAATATCAAATTTCATTAAAAATAAAAACGAGATAATTAATCTACTATCAAATAGTGAAGCAGACAATATTGTAATAAAACAACAAGTTCAGGCATTAGTGAAAGGCAAGAAAATACTAAAACCAAAAAGGCTGAACCCTACTCCCGCGTTAATCCAGAGAAAAACTCAAGAAATAGAAAATACAACAATGAAGTCGATAAAAAAACCGACAGTAAATAACCCCCGCAAAGGGAAAACAGGACCAGATCTTTCCTACGAAGATCTAATCTCGCAGAACGAAAAGCTAACGTTGTTAGTAGAAAAACTAACATACAAAATAGCAGATCTGGAAAAATCAGTAAAATTATACGGGCCATCAGCTTCGGGCATTGACTCGAAAAAATCAACGAAAGAAGAAGACATTAGCAAGCAAGAAGAAATGGAAACGGAAATTTCCGAGACGCAGGTAGAAGAGGGCACATGGAGGAAAGCCATGCCGCCCCGGAAAAGGATCCGGCCCGAAACAGCTCAAACAATGGAGAGGCCCCAAGCCGCACCAGGGACGGACCCCACCGGAAAGCGCCCCGGGACGGAAAGCGTAATATCGAAAGAAAGTACAGGTACACAAAGAAACATCACAAACCTAACACACTCAAATCACGAAAATAAAACAACACACATAAACACAATGAAACCCCCCCCCGATAACACTACACACACAATCAGTCAAGGAAATTATACACATGCTATCAAAAAACGTAACAGATTTCAACATCAAACGCATAAACCAAAACAAACACATACTACAGACTAACAGCTTAAACTGACATAAAATCGCTTGCGAAGCATTAAAACAACACCAAACAGAATATTTCACATACACCCCGAAAACAGAAAAATACATAACAGTACTACTAAAAAATATTGAAGGCGATTTCCACGAAACTGACATACTAAACGAACTAAAAAATCAAAGTATAGCGGACCTCACATTTATATCGGTCAAAAGATTTCACACAAAAAAATCCACAGAGGAGGGCAGAACCCTCCCAATGTTCCTAGTACAATTAGCGGCAAATAGCAACATGAATAATTTAAAACAAATAAAAATCGTCCTGCACACACGAGTGGAGTGGGAAAGAATAATAAAGAAGGACCGCATACAATGCAAGAGGTGCCAACGAATTGGCCACGTGGCATCGAATTGCAATCTAAACTATCGCTGCGTAAAGTGCGAACTTAATCATAAACCCGGTGAATGCCCCCGATCTTCCACACCCTCCGCGGACAAAGAAAAAACACCCCCATATTGCGTAAATTGCAAAAGTTTCGGACACCCGGCCTCATACAGAGGATGTCCGAAACTGAAAGAATTAAAACTAAAAATAGAAGAAAGAAAACAAAACATCCAATTAGAAAAA
>NW_027585403.1:0-1723 GCF_028453695.1 Augochlora pura
CATCCGGTGCTCGTAACAATATTATTTAATACTCAATAGTATTTATTCGTTTTATTTATTATTGTAAGTATTTGGACATTTTATTTATATATTGGATTTAATTTACATATTGTAATAATATTTTTAAAATTATTATTATTATTATAATATATATTATCATTTATTATTTATTGTTATTTATTCTATTATTATTCACCATTTTGTTTCTTTTTTATTCATTCTATTTCTCATTTATTAATTTTATTTATTATTCGATATATTTGTTTGTGTATATATATATTTATTCATTGATTCGAATAATTAAAAAATATCCCTCACATAACCTAAAATTCTTCTGATACCACGTTTTACATTTGCCATACTCATAGCCATAATAAATATACTATATTCAATTATCATAGCGATAATTTTTGAAATAAATTTTTCAGGAAATCTCTGATAAAACAAAATGAGGTGGCGAAATTACTTGACGAAGAGAAGGTGCCTGTGTACAATTCGGTAACCTCGCCACAGAATCCGACCACGTGGCACGACTTCATAGAATTGAACATGATTTACGGTCACGACGTGCCATCTGTGAACTCTATTTGGTATTTCATGTTATTCTTCACCAGATACACGTTCGTGTATCGCATGAACCTTTTCCTCTTGCACATAATGCCAGCATTCATCGCAGATACTATAGCACGTCTCATCGGCCGTAAACCAATGTAAGTATTGATCGCGTCGATTGCTATAATTAACGTTCACAGGAAAATAAGTTACGGGACGAGGAAGAAGCGCGCAGCGCCGCCACGCGGCGCATGCGTCCCCTATACCCACTACTTGCGTAACTTATTTTACTGCGAAGGATAGTTGTAAACACTGGACAATGTAATTTGTAAGATGTAATGTAAATATTGTAAAAATAATTTGTAAAAATCGGAGGAACGAAGTTAAATTGAAATGAGAATTTTTCGTAAATTTTAAGGATTTAATATTTTCTTTTATTCAATTTTTTAAATCTATGGAACAATTATGATAACTGCCATAATCGAGACGGATTGTTAATAAAATATTTGAATTTTCAGTTTAATGGACACGTATAAGAAGATACATAAGTTCACCGGATTAATGGAGCATTTCTCGATGAACGAATGGGTTTTTCGAAACGAAAATGTGAAGAAAATGTGGAGGAAGTTGAATTCTGTCGATCGGAAATTGTTCAACTTCAATGTGGAGAACATAGTCTGGACTGATTACTATTATCATTATGTTAGGGGTGTTCGTCAGTACGTGGTCAACGATCCAATGGAAACTCTGGATGTTGCTATAGTCAAGCATAGGAGGTAATGTATTACTCCATTAAATGACAGCGTGAGGAAATATTCGATAAAAATTGGCCTAACTTTGACTGACGATAACTTCGCGATAAAAAATCGTAAGATAATGATCTTAATGCCAAATTAAAGCTTAAAGCCTCTACTTTAAGACAGTATTTTGTGCAAATTTTCTTTGATTTATTTTTGTCATTGTAGATTTTTAAATATAATACTAAAAAGACCACCCTTTTTGAAGTACTTGACGTGTATGAGACCGGTAAGGTTTATTTTAAAATTCTGCAACTTAGTGAAAATAAATCGTAAGACAATGATCTCAGTACCAAATTGAAGCTTGAAGCCTCTACTTTAAGATAGCCTTCCTCGATTTTAAGTTCGTCGCAACTCTTCCACTGTAACCATTT
>NW_027585404.1:0-1723 GCF_028453695.1 Augochlora pura
ATCAAAACAAATACATAGAGAAGATTTTGCATAGGTTCGGCTTACAGGATGCAAAAATTGCTAGCATACCGTTGGATCAAGGATATTTCAAATAAAGGGAAGATGGAATGATAATGACGGAAAATGATAAATACCAGCAAATGATTGGGGCTTTATTGTATGTAGCCGTAAATTCAAGACCGGATATTGCGGCAAGTATTACAATCTTAAGCCAATACAATAGACAGCCTACAACACATGACTGGATGGAAGTAAGAAGAGTCGCCCGGTATTTAAAGGGAACGAAGGGGTATGAGTTGAAACTCGGTCGGCCAGGCGGCAACCAGGAATTAATCGGTTTCGCTGACGCCGATTGGGCTCAAGACAAGACCGATCGAAAATCAATGAGTGGATACCTATTTCAACTCTTTGGAGCATCGATAAGCTGGGCATGTAGGAAACAATCTTGTGTTTCATTATCCTCCACTGAGGCCGAATACGTGGCACTTGCGGAAGCAACACAAGAAGCATTATGGATGCATCGTTTACTTCAAGATTTCGGCGAGAAAAATCGGCGTCAAAACACAATTGTTTATGAGGACAATCAAAGTTGTTTAAAGCTTATAGACAGTGACAAGTTTAATAATCGAACTAAGCATATAGACACTAAAATTCATTACATAAAAGATGTTCAGAATCAGTGTTTAAATTGTAGCCGTTAGCGGAGGTTAACGGAGTTTCTGTGCCTATTGTGCCGCGTGACCCCCGGACGGTGCCTCTCAAGGGTACGACGCGAGCTAACAATAGATGATAGAAAAACTGTGCTGAAACGCTCGATTTCGGTTAAATTCACGAAGTGTTGCCCGGCGAAAGTCAAGTCCGGTAGAACATGTTCATAATTTTAAAACGCGAGCGGTGAGAATATACCGCCACGAGAGAGAGAACAACGCGATGGATACAAGCGAGATAGATATAGGTGGCAGTCAGCGCCGCGTGCCGGCTAATCAGGATAGCACGGCATTTTGCACAGCTGGCTGCAACAATTCGAGTTTAGACAGTCGACTGGAGAGGTCGAAGATATCGTCCACGCACATTCTTCGCCTTTTGAGGAAATTGAGTAGAGAGTAATTTCGAGAGGAGCAAGGATTGCTGCCGAGGACCGGAATACTAGTCTATCTATCGAACTCAAACAGGAGACTTTTATCGAATCTATTAATATTGTGAGCCAGCTTGTCCGGAGTGAACATCACTACCGTGTTAAGAGCTTGGCGGATTATATTCAAGGAAGCCCTGATCTAGGAAACGGAACAAGACGATGAAAAACCCGCCGGTACGAGTAGGATTTAACCGTGTGCCGCCGATTAGAAGCTAATCAGGCCGGAATAACGGAAATAGACCTCGACCGGCTGTCTTACCATGATTCGAACCAGTTGGACTACCGAGTTAAAAGGAGTGATTGCTGCAACGCCGTACGTGGAGTGATAAGGACCAGCTGTCGAATTCCTCCACGAAAACGGGTTGAATTGCCAGCGTGACAACGTTGAGAAAGTACCTACGTACAACTCCGTCGACGCTGGTCGGATTCCCTTCACACGGTAAGTGGTAGGTGACTCGATCGGAGCACTGCCACGGTGAAGGTGGAAATCCCCCCCGAGGACGAAAGGGAGACGTCGAGGAGGTCGTAGGGATACCTCCGTCGACACATCCGGCACCATCTTCAGGGATACCGTCGTCGGTGACTCGC
>NW_027585405.1:0-1723 GCF_028453695.1 Augochlora pura
TAAACTTACCGCGGTCTAAAAGCGACCGAGTAATGTTGTCTTGTAAAAATTGCAAGATAGAATTTATTCGAACTATTTCAGAATTTTTATAATACTGCGTACGTGAATATAGATGTATAGTGAACAATTTTTCAGGAAAGCAGCTTTATGATTTCAATAATTATGAAATTGAAAAGTAGCGATCTTCCGATTTATTTAGCAAAATACGTAGCTATTTTATATTTCATTCGCGTAGCGAACTTTCAGGCGCTAACGCAATATTGACGAAACAAACTTGATTTATTGACTCAATAAATTGAGTCAATGATAATCTCTATAAATATTTTTCCTTTTATAAAAAGAAAAAGTGGCGAGAATTTTTTATATATAGTCAGATAATTTTTTAAAAGCAGATCGATTCATATTAGTTGTCATCGAAAATTGATGAGCTTTAAAGTTATTAACTTCATAACTGTTCACAGTAGTTTGGTTTGAAGAATGCAGCGCCATTTCACGAAAAAGTTACCTATTTCAAATTGAAAATTACTCAATTTGTATTTCTTTACAAATGTCTATGGAACTCAGAAATGAAGAAATTATTATGTTGGAAACTATGAAACGGGCGTTTTTGTTTAGTCTGCGTTCAGCTGCGGCGCCTGTTTCATAGTTTCCAACCTAATAATAAAATTGACTACATATTTTAGTTACTACGAACATTTAAATTTAAGCGTTTTGAGACTAGAATATTTCCTTTGACGGACCTTTCATCTTTTTTGAGATGTCCTATTGATCTTGTTTCATATCTTCGCTCAGTACTTTTATATTACAAATATCACACCTTTCTAATAAGAATACTAATCATATCTACTAATCATATATTCTTTTAATCATTACTAACAAGAAAATATAGAAAACGTAACACCGATCGATACGTGACAAAATTAAGAAATTCTCTATATTTACCAAAGGATTACTTTTGATCTGCTACAATCTCCTTATTCCAACAAAACCGATTATTAACTACACTCTTTAAATAATCGCAAAAAGATCATATCCCATATCCCTGACGCGTTAATCCACTCGGATAACCACTCGGTTGCACTCGACGCCATTTTAAGTCTAGATTCCAAATAGTTATTTTGACCAGCTATATTCCCATTTGATATGATTTAGTACAATTTATAAATAGGAGATTGAGTCTTGTGACTCGTAAAACCATTACGCTTTTAACAGTCTTTTACATAGAAGGATCTTTGATAATGTTAAAATTATTTCGGAAATAATATAACAATTTTCATTGGCGCCTCAGAGGCGTCAGTCGAGTGCAAAAGGTTAATATAATGCAAGGGATTGATAACTTTATAAATAGAATGTAAAGTTGAATATATGTTACGACGACTCTTTCATACCAATTCGCATTGATAATTTCACTGCAGCGATTCCAAAGTTCCACCAACTCGTTGAATTCTCCCAAACCGAACCACTGTACGTTCCAAGGATCAAGGCGCCTCGATCGCCCTGAACCTGTTAGCTGCGTACGACGTGTATACACGTCATAAGGAAATGGCGATTTTACATCTTACAATAAAAATACTTCTCTTTCGATCTATGTCGCAATGCTTATCGTAACATATTCATAAATTTCACACGTTTTAGAACAATTCTAAAACAATTATCGAAATAATTACACCGAGTATGATCAATAAAACGCGTAACAAAATTTATCTTCAAAGTATATCGACGC
>NW_027585406.1:0-6627 GCF_028453695.1 Augochlora pura
TTTTGTTTCTCATTCTTTCTTTTGACAGTTACACCAGGTTCGCAAAGAAGGAGACTTTCGTCGAGGATGTGGTGAAGAATCAGAGGGCCACCTTAGCGTGAACTTAATTCTAGGAACTTTAAATAAATTCAGACACGTTCTCGAGAATCGTCGCGGTTCTGTTCGATGTTCAGAACTTTTTATAAACGAAAGGAATAAATATATTTTCATTAGAAACGTAACGCTGCGGGGAATTTTATTTAATGTATAGTCTAAATATATCGTCGTATGTTCCTACGAATTTATTAACCTCTTAGGTACGGCAGGATTTTCCGCAAATAAAATTTTTCGTAACTAAATTACCATTTTCTCTTCATGTATATTTTTTCCGTATATCTATATATAGTATTAATAACATATATTCGTTTCTTAATGTATTGTATATACACACTTTCACTTTAAATGTTTACTTTAATAATTAATAAAACAATTGAGTGAAGCACGCAACATTCACGAAAGCCACTATAGTGGCGCGTCGTGCCTAAGAGGTTAAGTCATTATTTATGAAATACATTTTACTGTATAATTTTACTATCGAGTCGTCTCACACATCAATCACTTAATATAACAATTTGTTAGAAATTATCTTGTAATTCACCCGGTGAAATTTCGCAGTAAACTATATCTTAGCACTTTACCGTAAATATTTAGTTCAACGTTTCTATTTTGATTTTATTTATTTCATTGATAGCGAAAGATATTTAACCCTTTGCACTCCGCGCCGTCATGGTTGTTACTTACCAGCGCTTATGAACATTTATATTATTATATAGTATACGTTATATATGTATATATATATTAATATGTAATAATATTATTATAATAATATTCGTTTTATATGAATTTGTAGACATTGAGAAATAGTTGCAAATCGCTAATAAACTTTAATGTATAGTCTTATACTAGAATTACGATGTCCCCTGAGAGGGGACAACAAAGAGGGCAGTGCAAAGGGTTAATATTTAAAAAGTTATATGATATTATTGAAGCCTACGATAATACAATATAACACATTAATGTCAATAATAGATGAAAAATTTATGGTTACTATGACAACCTATTCCACACGGGGAGAAAGTCGATTTATAGGCTACCCGAACGATAAAGTGTTAGAAGATTATTGTGAGAAAATAATATACATAGTTATCTACGCGTCGTACGTCTTTTATCTATTAACCCTTCGCACTCGAAGCCATTTTATCTAAAAATATGAAATAATACTCCTGGCTCATAGCGTTTTCATTCTGTACAATAAAGTGCACTTTTACGCCTACGGAATTCATTCTTGCGATTTATAGCAACAATTTCACTACTCAACAATTTTTTTAAATCTCAACTTTATTATTATAAAAATTATTATCGAACGCAATAGAATAATCTTAGTGGTGCCTCAGAGTCACCATTCGAGTGCAAAGGGTTAAAGAATCGAGGTTCTCGAATCGTGCACGAAAGAAGAACACGAGCCCTGTCTTATTCTAATTTTCACTTTATCGCGGACGCGTGTAACTGCGGATCCCGCGAGCAGTAAAGTTCGAAGGGGGGTGGAGCAGCGGGAGGAAGGGGGGTGGGGTTGAAAGGGTGGTCGGGGGCGGCACTTTTCCTCGTTTAGTCGAGTATAAGCGTAATCCGGATGCCTGCGTCTCTCAAGAAACTCAGGACCGCCCTGCGTTCCGCGCCAGGCGAAGCTTAACAGCGGCACGGGCACAGCGGCACGGGAACTTTTCGTATTAATAATCGGTATAATAATTAGTATTTTCATGCGCGACTTAGCAGGAAGGACGCGCGCGGAGCTTCACCCCGCGAGGTTTCGCGCTGGCATTGGCGGCGTCGGCGGCGTTGCATCCTCGGCGTAGGCCCGAGTAGGAGTGCCCGAAGCGAGAGCGCCCCGAACTTCGGTGGATCTTGATTTTAAGTTTCGGGGCGAAGGAGGCGCATATTTCACCCCGCTAATGTCCCGCCAGATAAACTACAATATTAGCTGCCTTCGCCCGTGATTTAATTTAACTTTGCCCCGGCGCGACATCCGCTTCTAGCTTTCGGCCTGCCTCGGCCTGGTTAAACCGGCGCGCGGAACCCGCTCCCCCTTTCCAGCCCGCCCCCTCTACGCCGTGCCCGTCGACATGTGTTTCTGGTTTACAGTTTTGAGGGTTGGATAAGTAGATTCTACGGGTCTCTCCCGCGAATTATTGGGTTATCGAGCGATAAGAAACCAAGGTGACAACCCCTTCGCGAAATCGTGCTCTAGCAGCGACTTGGCTGCAGCTCCTCGGACGTCTGCGAATTCTCTGTGATTTCGAGTAGATCTTATTCATGTGATTAAATTACTGGTTTTATGCATTTGTGACAAAAGTGAATGTCATATCAAGGGAAACATAAAATAATGAAAAGATTAGAAGCTAGCAGGAATACTGATCTATTTATTCCGGCTTATTAAAATTATTCAATACTGTTAAAATGTAATTGGCGCCTATGTCTTGTCATCTATCTAGGCAATTTTTATTTTGTTTAATGACCAATTGTTACGTATATACGACAAGGCGGAATTTAGTTACGTTTCCACGATTTTTATTGCGATGTATGCATGGATTATTATGTGGACTTACTGTACAATTATGCAAGCTTAGTATACAATTGCATAGATTTAATGTTATGCCAATTGTTAAAATTGAGACAATCACAGAACGAAAGAGAGCATGATCGCATTCCTATGAAATATTTCTATAAAATTCTCAGCGTTAAATGAAATCGCAACGCGGTTAAAGAGACAAAAGATTAACGTACAAAGTGCAAGGGTTAATTGCAAAGAATAAATTTCTCATGCACTTTGACGATGACGAAACCTGGGAGCGGCATACCCTTTTTTGGTCACTCGATTCTCGGTTCGCCGAAAATAAATTCAGGTCTCGCGATCGTAAATCTCGGGGTAATGTAACTCGTCTCGTCGAGTGAACTTTATTAATTAAAACAAGAGCCATTAGATTCTATGTATTTCGCAGAACGGGAGACAAGTTTATCTATACCATCGCCGCGAACGTCTAGAGTCCTGGCGGGGTGGGGGGGGGTTGGGGGGGGGTGTTGATGAATCTTTCGCGACGCATCGGACACAGCATAGTAACTTCGAGCCTACGCTAATGAAAATTAGCGTGTCTTGTTGAACAATGCTTGAAAATTAATTTCGATGTAGATTGTAAATTATTACGAATAAAAATCAATCTGATCAGACTACTGGTCTTTGAAATTAAAATTCGTAAATTCCTCTCAGAGAAAAGGTTATTCAATTTTTATCTTACAAATTATTCGTTAGATTGATTTAATTATATTTTTTACATGAATTTACAAGGTACGCGTTTATAATACGAATTTTTCCAAATCCAGGAATTAACGTTTCATTCCGAGGAATTTCTACGAGAACAAAGAAGACATATTCGAGTTGGTTTAACAAAAATTTCTGTTGAAATTCGACTGCATATTAGACTGAAAATTTGTATGCGAAATAAAGATTGTCTGTATGAATTACAAGAAATAGAAGCTCGCTCACTTTTTAATAAAATTGTTGCATTAAAAGTAATTCTTACTATTTTTAAATTCTCTTAATCTCTCTGACACTTTAAATTGAAAACACTCATTACTAATATAAATGCATAAAATTATTATTTTCCTTGCGGATTGCAAACACGATTCCGTCTACTTTCATATCGGAATATAATATAAGATAAAATATAAGATATAATATAAAATAAAAATACCGTAAAATACATTAACATAAAAAAAGATAAAACAAGACAAAATATAATAAATACGATACAATAAAATAAAATAAAATGAGCAAGTTGTGTGTACATTGAAATTATAATTTTATAAAATTATATTAAAATCATACTAAAGTCATGATTTTATAAAATTATATTAAAATCATACTAAAGTCATGATTTTATAAAATCGTTATAAAATCATACAATAAATAAAAGACCATATATACATTCTCTACTATTTCGTCCTCCATTATATATTACAAATAAACGTATTGTCCAACCCTAATGGGCCAGAAGTATCGAACTTTGCAAAATTTCTGTTCATCGGGACACTTTGGCGAAAGGTACTTTCAGTCGACGACGTTCCGGGGCGTTCGCGAGCGCGTCGAGGCAAACAAACTTGCACTCGCGATTATTCCCAGAAGAATTAGGCCGGCATTCAGTCCGGCGGAAATCATGCCGGCATTGTCGTGTATCCTTCGAACGCCGGAGACCGATGCTTTTTCCCGCCCCGTTCCCCAGCATCACCCCCGCGCCCTCCCCCGCGCGTTCCTACGGCTGCTCGTTCCCCGTCGTCGTCGTCGTCGTCGTCGTCGGAGAAAAGCGGCGGAACGGGAGCGGCGTCTCGCCGGCGCAGTCAAGTTTTCGAATGTCAAGGTAACGAGATTAGCAGGACGAGAAACGGTAATCAGGAATAAAAATGCTACAACCGACGGCATTTACGCTAACTAATCTTCTTCAAGGAGGCGAGGGCGGTAACGGAGTTAGGAGCAGCCGGCGCCCCTCCACTCCCTCTCCCTCTCTCTCTCTCTCCCCTCTCCCCCCCACCGCCACGTTTCTCCGGGGGTTTTCGTCGCCGAGGCCGGCTTGTTAGCCGGATAATTGGCCATTTTTATGCTAAGCAGACCCGCGGCTGTTACGGCGGCTCGCCATTTTCGTTTCCGCTTTTCTTATAGTCGGCCTCTTGTTCTACGATTGATTGTCCGCCGGCCTCTTCTTCTTCTTCCGCGGCCTGACCTCACCCCGTGCCGATTGTTTCCGCTATAGTGACGCGACGTTTAACGCCGTTCACCCCCTTCAGACCTTCCGTTTCTACTTCCAGCTGTTCGCATTTTAATCCACCGGACAGGGGACCATTTTTTTTAAGCACGCCAAGAGAAGGTGATTTTTTGACAGATCATTATTGTATCTTTCTTCGCGGTTTCGTCGCTTTGGATTATATTGATCATTGGAAAATTGACATCAAATAATCTTTAACACGTTCGTCGCCGATAAGTAGACACTAAAGTCCCCACATAATTAACCCTTTGCACTCGAAGCCATTTTAGCTCTAAATTTAAAATAATTTTTCTTATAACATTTTCATTTTAAGCGACGAACCGTATTTTTTATTTACCAAATTAATTCTCGTGATTCGTGCTAACAGTGCCATATTTAACAATTTTTCTAAAATTAAACATTGTAGCTATAAAAATTATTTTAAAAAAGATGTGAAAATTATTGTGAAAGAACAATATCAGTGGTGCTCGAAAGTCACCATTCGAGTGCAAAGGGTTGAAGCAATTTAATGAATTAAAATAAAACTAAAAAGTTCACATTTATCATAGGGGATGACATTAGAGTTCTTTCGCATTCGAAAAATCATAGTCGAATTCATTTTGCTCGAATATATTGCGATAAAAATAAATTTTCATAATTGGTCAGAAATTAGTGTCACCCGGATATGGGTGACGTGGCGATGAACGTGTTAATTTTCATCGTTAACTCGTGTAAGGAATGCTACGATTTTTAATGTCTGTTGTTGGACTTATTTCTAAAATTTGTTCAATTTTATCAGCCGCGATAAAAGATAATATATTAGGTTGATGCATATGAGATATCGGATTTTTAAGCGAGTATATAAAACTGTATATCTTTTTTCAAAAGCTATTGATTTAATCAAAATTTGCCCCATTTGTTTCAATACACTTTTCCCAGCGCGAGTTTAACCCCTTGCACTCGAGTGGTGACTCTGAGGCACCACTAAAATTGTTCTGTCACCTTTTAAAATAATTTTTATAGCAAGAAAATTTAATGTTAAAAAAATTCTTGAAAATGAAACTGTTAGTATGAATCGCGAGGGTAGAATTGGTATATATAAAATAGGCTTTTGTAGCTTAAAATGGAAATACTGTACACTAGAAAAATTATTTCAGATTTACAGTAAAAATGGCTTCGAGTGCAAAGGATTAATTCATAGATGTCTGTCTTCAAGAAATTCTGATTTTTCGGATCAATAAACTATAGCACGGAATTTTTCAGACTGTCTCCATTTACATACTGTTTAGCTTAGAAAACTACGCATACGTCGTATGAAACAAATATAAAATTAAATAAAGTAAAATATACAATTTTATAAAATATAGATCTTTCGCCAGCCGACTTTCACTATTTTAAACATTTAAGACAGTCTTTACGGGCTAAATATAAATGAAGTCAAATATTCCATATCAGAGTTTATTAATTCTAAAGATCAAAATTATACTTAAGACAGGCATTACTGTATCGAAATCTCGTTGAAAAAGTTGCAGTAATGCGAACGGGGCATATTTGGATTAAATCAACAACTTTTAAAAAAAGATATACAGTTTTATATACTCACTTAAACATCCGACATTTCATATGCACCAACCTAATATTTAGAAAATGAAGATTTGTATTTTTGCACGTTTGCTTCTCCATGAATCATGGTGTTATTTGGTTACGCTTTCGCAGCGATTGCTTTCCTCGTTTATTTCGTCTTCGAATTTATCGAACAGATTTTCATAGTTTTTTTTCTAGCCTATATACATATATA
>NW_027585407.1:0-1723 GCF_028453695.1 Augochlora pura
TGCAGTTCGATGCCACGTGGCCAATTCGTTGGCACCTCTTGCATTGGGTGCGGTCCTTCTTTATTATTTTTTCCCACTCCACTCGTGTGTGCAGGACGATTTTTATTTGCTTTAAGTTATTTACGTTGCTGTTTGCCGCTAATTGTACTAAAAACATCGGGAGGGTTCTGCCCTCCTCTGTGGATTTTTTTGTATAAAATCGTTTGACCAAGATAAATGTTAAGTCCGCTATACTTTGATTTTTTAGTTCGTTTAGAATATCTGTTTCATGGAAATCGCCTTCAATATTTTTTAGTATTACTGTGATATATTTTTCTGTTTTCGGTGTGTAAGTGAAATATTCTGTTTGGTGTTGTTTTAATGCTTCGCAAGCGATTTTATATGTGTTTAAGCTGTTAGTCTGTAGTATGTGTTTGTTTTGATTTATGCGTTTGATATTGAAATCTGTTACGTTTTTTGATAGGATGTGTATAATTTCTTTAACCGATTGTGTGTGTAGTGTTATCGGGGGAGGTTTCATTGTGTTTATGTGTGTTGTTTTCTTTTCGTGATTTGAATGTGTTAGATTCGTGATATTTCTTTGTGTACCTGAGCTTTCTTGCGCTTTTTCGCTTTCCGTCCCGGGGCGCTTCCCGGTGGAGTCCGTTCCTGGCGTGGGTTGGGGCATCTCCATTTTTTGTGCGGTCTCGGGCCGGATCCTTTTCCGGGGCGGCATGGCTTTTCTCTATGTGCCCTCTTCTACCTGGGTCTCGGAAATTTCCATTTCCATTTCTTTTTGAATGACATTGTCTTCGGCGCACGTGGATATTTTCGAGTCGCTGCCCGATACCGTTGGCATGTATAATTTAACTGATTTTTCTAGCTCTGCTATTTTCTTTGTTAGTTTTTCCACCAGCAGAGTTAGATTTTCATTTTGTTTAATGAGATCTTCGTAGGAAAGATCTGTTCCTGTTTTTCTCTTGCGGGGATTATTTAGTGACGATTTTTTTTATCGTCTTCATTGTCGGATCTTCTATTTCTTGTGTTTTTCTTTGAATTAATGCGCGGGTAGGGTTCAGCCTTTATGGTTTTAACAATTTTTTGCCTTTCACTATTGCCTGAACTTGTTGTTTGATTAAAATATTGTCTACGTCACTGTTCGATAATAGATTAATTATCTCGTTTTTATTTTTTATATAGTTTGAAACTATTGACCCCGTTGGTTTCACATTTTCTGGCTGCGGGTGGGAACTAGCCCCTTCCGCGTGATTTTTATTCTTTTCCACACTTGCACTTTTATTATTTGGCACGGTTGCACTTCACCAGTGACGATTTTGAATAGCCTTATGCATAAGACTAACTTTAGTATGCGGTATTTTTGTGCACTCTACTTTTTCTGTATCGCTCGACTGTGTTTGTGACTTCGCTTTCTCTCTGTTGGACCGGCGGCGGGAGAGGCGCGTGACACGTCTGTCCCCTGTGACGATCGGCGAAGGTATGAAAAATATAAAAAAAGTTTTCCAACTTTTGAAACACGCTGTAATTACGGCAACCAAATTAAATGGAATCGCGAGAAGGAGCAGGTAAAGGTACAAATTATTTGTAAACACTATTATTTGTACACACATTTATTTTTTTACAATATTTTTCTTAACATTTATATTTACAAAATTTTTTTTTTATATAGTATGCGCCGGGTCGCACAATGATTCGAGCAAAGTAAAAACTAAAATATTTTTTTATA
>NW_027585408.1:0-1723 GCF_028453695.1 Augochlora pura
GCCGGGCTCCGGGAAATCTGGAATGCGAAGTCCTCGGCCTCGCTGTTCCTTTTTCTTTCACGGGCCGGCAAAATAAGGATAAATAGAGGATTCCTTTAATTCCAGCAGGGCGACAAGAACCTCGAAAATGTGACGCACGAGGAAGCAGTGGCGACTCTGAAGGCGACCCAGGACCGCGTGGTTCTTCTGGTGGCGAAACCGGAAACCGGAATCGTGCCCCCGCCACCACCCCCGATGGCCTCGGACAATTCGCTCTCGCCGCAACCACGTAAGCTCGCCCGGCATTTCTATTCACATATATTATTCACGTCCATGTAGATACGTGTCCGTGCGCGCGCGCGCGCGGGGGCCGCCGCCGGGCACACGCGTGCCCGGAACTTTTTCGGGATCTTTTCTTCTCGAATTTTCATGACGCTGCCTTCCGGAACGATAAATATTTCACGCACCGCGAAAAACCGTCGGCGTTACTTTTGTCCGTGTCACCGGACGCGCAGGACATTCTTCCTCCGTCGCCGCGCCGCTATTCAAACCGGTGGTGACCCCCTCCCCCTCCTCCCCCCCCCCCCCCGTGCCTCGGACGTTCCGCCGTTGTGCCACGCCGTTTAACACTGCAAATTAAATATGCGAGCCGCGGAGAATTGTCGCGAACGCGTACATTTAATGTCCGCGCGACGCTGTTTCTCCGCGGAACCGCTGCGCTTGGACGGCGTTTTAGGGTGGAGGTGCCAATTACTGTGCCCTGTTAGCAGCTTTTAGAAGCTTTCTCTACTGAGAAACAACCTTGGCAATTTAATTGACATTTTTTTTTTTAAAGAGTTGAATGTAAATTTTACAGCGTCGTTATAAATTTTTACAAAAATCACAAATCTTCCACTATTAACACTTTATTTACCGGTCATCCGGTCGTCAAAATTTTCGTTTCTATTTTCATTTTATTTATATTATTAATCGCGATAGATATTTAATATTTAAAGATGTTGGAAATGGGTGGTTAAATACATTTAAACTAAGGTGTAGTTTTAAATAAAAGAAACTTTATTTTACGGTGCGTGAGGAAGCTCTTTTCTATGCAGATGCTTTTCCACGACTGACCGTGGCCTTTCCGGAACCCCGAAAAGAAAACTCGGGTCCCCTCGTAATTCGAAACTTTTATGCTTGTGCCACACAAGGCCAAGCACTTATACGAGGTGTATATTTTCCTATCTTAATTTCCATCGCTTCTAAGAACATTGATTTGTTTTTGTCCATGCACAAGTATCGTATTGTAGGTAATACGTAATATTCCAATAAAAGAGTTATTATAATAATATTCAAGCTTGTAGTACAATCCAACACGTTTATCTCAATAATAGATAAAAAGTTAAGGGTTACTATGGCAACCGATCGGAGGAAAAAGCCGATTTATAGGCTATCGGTCGATAAAGTGTTGAGAGAAAAAGAAATTCAATTACTTTGCCTCAATTACTGTGCTTTCCCTCTGAATACCTTTGCATGAATTTCACAGAAAAGAAGTATCAAAAGGTTGGTATAATTTGTATGATATTGTAAGAACCTTCGTCATCCACATGCTTATTTTTAACAGATTAATAATCGTATGAATTTAAATAAAACAATTTAATGTACAATAAATATAAAGCCAATTATGCTTGGAAATAAACAAAGGGTACAGTAATTGGTTACCCCTCGGTAAATGGTTGTACTATCCTATCGGTACGTGACGGAA
>NW_027585409.1:0-1722 GCF_028453695.1 Augochlora pura
TTGTCTCTCGAGGTAAACTGCTACCCCTCTCGCGCGTTTTTAATACTCGCCGATTGGTTTTCCATGATTTCGGCGATAACCAATCGGCGAGTCTGTTTCGAGATTGGCGCCCTTCCTTCGCGCCTCGGCGCGTCCTTTTGGAAGTTGCTGGGATATGGAAGGCGGGGGGCGACAACGATATTTTAACAAAGACGGGAAATTCCTCCAGGTGTGATCACGGCTGATCACCGTTGTAAAATAACATGGGACTCACCCCTTCGGAACTTTCCTTTTTTTATGACGCGTCTTGGCTATCGAGGCCGAGAGAAGCGAAATCCTAAAGTTACGCGACAAAGTATGCGTTCTCTCGGCAGGACGAGTAATTTCAATCTAAATTGCATGGCAGATGTTAGCCAAAAGTCCTGATCTCAAAAATGGCCGGCTAGGTACGTCCGTGTCATAAAGAATATTAGTTACAATATAATACATAATATAATAATAACACATATAACAGTCTATTAGAGCGCAATCGTCGAATGATAATTCGGTATTTCGTGTAACTAGTACAGTAACAAAAATAGCTAATTGTTTATAATTTTATATTCGTAGACTTCGTTTGTTTCTTTCAATTGTAATGTGTAATTTAAAATGTAGAAGAGAATGCATTTTTACCAATTTTTGTTTTACTATTTCCAAGTGTTTGCTGATTTATTGTGCGATGTACAGTAAACGAAATTTGTATAGTTAGTTGAAATGATATAAAAAGCCAAGTGTCGTGTAATTAAAAGAATAATTTCAACGGAGCCTTTATTGTTAATTTATGATTTATTGATTGTTATATTTCGTCCCTAGAAATTTCTTCTAGGTTTGCTAATTTCTAAAAAGAGAAAGGTTTTAGTTTTGTCCTACCATAGGTTTTAGTTTTGTCCTAGTATAGGTTTTAGATTTGTCCTAGCATTGATTTCACTTTTGGCCTAGCACAGGTTTCATATAAATAGATCCAACTACCCTATCTTCTTCTACCATAATTTTCATTAACACAGTGTCAACGTTTTATTCGTCCAGCTATCGAATACGAAACGCAGTGAACAACGCAGCTAGTAAATCGATTACATCCGAAATTATAGACATTGTACCTGCAGTCGTCATGCACCAGAAAGCGTACCAGTTAGTATTGTTACATATGCATACATATATACATGTTAACCGTAACCATCTATTTACTATGTAACATTATTTTCATCGCGTAAATTTTCTGTCTCGCATATTTGGATCACGATCCCATGGAAACATAATGGAAACTTGAAAAAAGGCTCACGAATGCTCTAGGGAAAAGTTCATTCAAATCTTATCTAATCCTAGTCCTCATTGTTATCGCATCGCTCTCCGTCAATTTATATCGCGTGAGTATTATTGCAAATTATACTTTCAAGTGTTAGCTATCACAAATTATACTTTCGAGTGTTAGGTACCACAAATTATAGTTTCGAGCATTATCACAAATAATACTTTTCTACTTATACACGGTGTCTCAGAACTCGTTCGAAGAACGCTGATTGTTTTAACCCTTTACTATCGGAGCGATTATAACTGGAAGTCCAAAATATCTGATCAGATTTATAGTGTTTTAATAATATATATATATATATATATATTTTATATTATATGTTTAATAACGTGCAATTTAATTATTAACATAATATAATGCTCCAGGTTATATTAAATATATATATACATATATAT
>NW_027585410.1:0-1722 GCF_028453695.1 Augochlora pura
TCAACATTCAATAGACAATATCTAATATTCATGATTTAACATTCAATAATGAATACGGTATTTAATATTTCAGATTCAAAGCGTGATATTAAATATTAAATAGTCAATATTTGAACCGTTTATTTTAAAAGTGGTGTAAGTCCATTTTCTCTTGTTTTTAGGAAATTAAAGGTTAACATATCTGTTAATTAAAAAATTTAGGCAAATTATATGAAGTTTGGCAATGTTTCTACTGCTTTATCAATATGTCATTTGGTTATATTGTTTTAGGCGTATTTTATTTTCAATACTAAATTGATGTATGCTTATGGGCTGCAAATAGACTTACACCACTTTCAAAATTAGACAATTGTAAAAATTGTTTAATTTCAGTTTTGAAAAATCAAATGTCACCTAAAATATACTTCAGATTAATCCAATTTTGTTTACAAATAATGACGCGACATAAAATAGAAGTGGTATTTTTAATTTTAGTCGCTAATTACATTGTTAATATTACAAGATATTAATAGCATTTACTTATGATCTGCATGTGGCAGTGTTTCGCAATATGCATGATGCACTGGATGTATATAAGGTAATAACTGCTTAATGTCTTTATATTTTTAATAAGTAATAGGCCTGGCATCTTGGTGCAAAGGCGCCAGGACGATTTTTTCAAATTATAGCAGTCTTCCAGGACGTGTAGATAATAAATTTATAGTTTTAAATTTTTTGTCCTTCATCGATGTTTTATATAAAATAGTGTATAGTGCATTTTTGAGAAACCTCACCCAACATATTTGTTGATGCTCGTGGTTGATTTTAATAAATCGTTCGAGCTTTTGAGTAATTTACACGTGATGTGTCGACTAACTCGAAGGACCACCTCCAAGGTAGGAGGAACAAATTTACACCGTGAATGTTAACAACAAATATATTTACACTCCCGGTGGAGATACATGGAATGTCTGGGACCTAAGAAGGGGCAGTGCCGCAACGTTTGCCAGGGAGTTCCCGATCGCGCGTGGGCCTGGAAAATTGCCGACATCTGCATCTAATTCCCCTAATTGCCCGTTGTCCCAGAACGTGCCGTTTTCCGCGATTCGCGCCGCGCTATGGGCATAGGGACCCGTGTTTATGGCAGGGCAATATCGCTAATAGCCAAGAGTGTCGACCATGTGCCTTGGAACAATCGCAAACTATTTCCTAAAGAAGCGGGTGACAGGCCCATACCCTGGCCGATTCTGAAAGTCCCAAGCACATGGCCCCCCGCCATAAAACCCTCGCTCAGCAATCCTCAACAGTTATCTTTGCCTAGTTTTATATTTGTCACTGATTCAGTTCTGTAAAATGGTGGTTGTCCAATATTTGAAGCGCTTTGTAGATGTGTCTAAAATCGTTTTAAGAACAGTTGCAGGAGTGGGAAGCAGTATCCTATTGTCTTGCGTATCAATACTGTGTATTTATTAATGGATTTATTCGTGTGTTTGGTTAGTACGTTTGGACCGTGACCGCAGTGGTTGCAAGCGGTTTAACCCTTTTAGTACCGAACGACGGTATATCGTTGTTGGGTATTGTTGGAAAGATAGTTTTCTTAATATTATTATTAAACAACAATTTCATTTCTTATTTCTTCTCCCTTTTTTAATTTGTTATTTATCAGGTTTTTCAAAATTCTTGCAATTTCTTTTCAAAACTTTATCAAACTTCGTGAAACGAGTTTTAAACATTTCGCTCAGA
>NW_027585411.1:0-1722 GCF_028453695.1 Augochlora pura
GTGGAAAACCGGGCTACATTAGAAGTCGCTGTCCGGAGTGCAACAAACCCACGCCGGCTATTCAGTCGTTGAACTTCTGCGCTATCAACACCCCACAGCAGAGCAGCCGTCCTACGGTCAAGTTCGAAGTCGCGGGTCTGAAAGGGTACGCTTTCTTCGACACCGGCGCAAAAATCAGCGTCGTCAGCAAATCGCTTTATGACTTGCTGACAACGAGGGGAATTCAGTTCCGGAAACAAAACCTGGCCATTGCGCTAGCTGATGGACATCCCCGAGTGCGATCGGTACCGTTCACAATGTTAACGGTATACCTGGAAGGGCGAAGGATCACGGCGCCATTTATTGCGCTACCTGAAGCCGAGGGAAACAGAACAGGACGCTCTTCGGAATAGATCTATTGGAAGCAACCAAAATTGAAATTAATGCGCCACAACGAGCGTGGCACTTTTTAGATAACCCGCAACAAATATACCTGTTCGACAAAGAACCCAGCTCAACGCAACATGGTCAAACACGAGAAAACGAACCCGTGATCCAAGATCTGTCAAAGACATTCCATACGCCACGAGCCGTCAGTCCGCTCCCCCGGACTCCAAAAGAACAAAAGCGTAACGAGGCACCACGAAACAGTCTGGCCCGAGTATCGTTCACCCCGTCTAACGCTCAGGAAAACCACGGCGACGAATTGCTGGATGAGCTGTTTGAAAAATGTTTTCAATGGTATACGTTAGAGATGTCATCTGTGGACATCGCATTACGCTCTGACGCAACGAGACATTTTTACCCAAGCCCAGAGAAGATCAGGGCACCTACAAAGGTCAAAGGAGTGACGAGCTTTCTCTAGACCTGCTCGAGGTACAGGAGAGTAATCCCTGACGGTGCTCGTGTCGTCAAACGTACAAGGAAGAGGACAGCTTGACACTGGGTGGAGTCTCAAGGAACGGCCTCCCACGAGCCAAAACCCAGGCTGACCGAAGCTCCCATACGACAACCGGCGGGTCCAAGCCAGGGGGAGAAGGACGACGAACATTCTGTCGAGTACGCAACTCGAGACGTTCATGACCGGATCCAGGACCAGCGGAAGGAGACAGCTGATCTGACCTGAACGCAAGACCCCGGCTATCAGCCTGGAGACCTCATCTGGGTGAAGATCCATCTGCTGAGCAATGCAGCCAGTGGAGTCACCGCTAAGCTCGCTCCAAAACGGGATGGACCATATACCATCCTCCGCCGAGTAGGTGCGACCAGCTACGAGGTTGCTTCTCGCAACACTCCCACGGAACTCTTGGCTACTTATCATACGTCGGCCTTAACTCCCTGTGAAGCTGAGCCATCTTTACCTCCCGAGGCACCGACTGTCCGGAGGAGAGGAAGGCCCCGCAAAAACCACCAGCTGATTGCTGAACGCCTTGTCGAGGACGACTATCGGGTAATGTATCTATTACTCTGAGTATTATATTCGACAACATCTGATTTTGGAGATATATACTGTGGCTCAAATATTTCAGAGGTGGTAGAATCGTCTGTGTCGCTGCTAGATTGTTCGTTATAACATGTTTTACGTTTCCTAAGGGCCCTATTGTAATTTATATCGGACACTGCAGATGATTCTGATAAAGGCAGTTTTTCAATCATATCGGTGTTCGATTTTAGCGATCGCGAAGAAAAATCGTTAGGGGATGGTGGTTTCGGTTTTTTAAATGTATTATTATCTGAAGACGC
>NW_027585412.1:0-1722 GCF_028453695.1 Augochlora pura
AAAGAATTAATTGCCACCACAGAAATGAATCTTAACCCTTTGCACTCGGTTGTCTCCTCCCAGGGGACATCGTGATTCTAGTATATCACTAAACATTAAAGTTTATATAATAGTAAATAATATAAGTAAAATATGCAGCATGAAAAACAAAATGTTGATTTGCAGATATATTCCTCGATGTCTAAAAATTCATATAAATCGAATATTATTATAAGTGCTACGTAAAGGTTCATAGTGCTGGTGGGTAACATTCATGATGGCGCGGAGTGCAAAGGGTTAATAAATCTCTTTAATTGTTGTACATACGATAATCAATAATTACATATAATATATCAATTTTTAGTGATATATCAAATATCCAGTACGAAGAGTCAAGTAAAAACGGCTCGGCACAGAACAAAAGAATTAATAATTATTGTATACCTATATTAAGCACCAAATAATGTTTATATTAGGTTGGTGCATATGAAATGTCGGATATTTAAGTAAATATATAAAACTGTATATCTTTTTTCAAAAGCTGTTGATTTAATAAAGATATGCCCCGTTTGCTTTACTACAACACCTTTTTCAACGAGATTTCAATACAGAAATGCCTGTTTTAAGCAAATTCTGATCTTTCGAATCAATAAACTCTGATATGGAAAATTTAAGACTGTCTTCATTTATATACTAAGAACTGTCCTAAATGTTTAAAACAGTGAAAGTCGGTCGGCGAAAGATCTATGTTTTATAAAATTTTATATTTTACTTCATTTAATTTCGCAATTGTTTTGTGCGATGTGTGCGTAGTTTTTATGGGCTAAACAGTATGTAAATGGAGACAGTCTGATAAATTCCATACTATAGTTTATTGATCCGAAAAATCAGAATTTCTTGAAGACAGACATCTACGAATTAAACTCGCGTTGGGAACATTAAATCGATAGCTTTTGAAACAAGATATGCAGTTTTATATGATCACTTAAAAATCCGATATTTCATATGTACCAACCTAATAAATAGAGTAAACTGCAATTACGCGTTCGTTAGCCAGATGTACGAGCACCCTATCCTCGGCTAATAGTTAAAATTCGTGCCAAGAGTGAGGAACGAAAGACCGGAAGAAAGCGCAGCGACGAGTTAAATATTCGCCGCGTGTATGCATGCAATGTTTATAATCTTCCTAGCTAGATCTCGCGCGACGGATTTGTCGTTCTTCACCTTTGCTCGAGTCGGGAACGTTGCTTGCCGCGGTTTTTGCCGCGACGCGTCAGACGCGGTGACGTCAGATTCGTTGCACGTTGACGGAAGACGTGCGCTTGCTAAATGTAATAAGCGCGTAAGGAATAGTTTATCTTTATATAATAGTTTTATGTTTATTGTTGGAAGTAAGCACATCATTTGCAGTTTATGGGCAGTCGATTTTACAGAAACTGAAGCACGAGATCTTTTTAACCCTTTCTCGTACTTTGTAAGTGTGGCTCCTGATCAAAACGAAGTTTAATAAATATGTATGTTATTTTATTTGCTTAAGTTGAAATAATGTACTATTTTGTTGCTGTTAATGTATTGTTTTTGGGGAATATTAAATCGAACGTTATACATTAACAGAGTTTACTCTATTTATTAATAATGTAGAGTTTACTCTGTTTATAAATATCCTAGAATTTTTTCTATTTATTAATATTCTAGAGTTTACTCTATTTATTAATAATGTAGAGTTTACTCTATTTATTAATA
>NW_027585413.1:0-1721 GCF_028453695.1 Augochlora pura
TGCCGTCACGAGACATCCCCTTTAAGGGTTGAGCACCGACTGAACCTTGAAATAAAGACGATTTTCAGCAATTTTTATATTCTTCGACACTATAGAAAATATAAATTTTTGCTTCGTGATATTTTAGCGACATTTATTAATATTATAAATTTTTGTCTATGTAAACCTTAGTATTTTTCAATTTCAGTTTAGAAAATATATAAAAAGGCAATTTTATTCTTAGTAAAACTACGCATTGTATAATTCTAAATATTATTCTAAAAAATGCGAAAATAATGACAATACACTACGGTAGAATCTCAGGAATTATTGTTATTAAAATAAACATTTCACGTCGATAAAATATAATTAAAAAGAAAATATACGACAACTTTATTCGCTTTATTCGGTGTTCTCCGCTCGAAAAATACTCGCGAAGATCATCCCTTATTTTAACGTTTCACTCCAAACCCGCCCCATAAGACGTTCTCACGGCGTTCCCCGGGTTTTCGCAAGTTGTAATTTAAATTCTCGCCGGAAGATCGTGTTCTCAACTCGCCAGATGAGCTCGCTTCGATCCGCGAATGCTCGGAAAGACTGTTCCCGCGAAGGGTATGCCAGAAAAGAAAGCGGCGGCACACGGATCGGATTCTACCCTCGTTCCGGAGAATCGATCCCAAGGTCGCCGCGTATGTGTTCCCGATCCCCCGAGATTCGATTCTTCTCTTCCTTTTTTAATTTGCGCCGCGAAAACACCGCGGGAACGGGGGGGAATTACGGAGGGCTGGCGGAACCGGATCGAGTTACCATTTTCCCCTCGTTCGTGCCGCGGCGCTGCCGAGGACGCAGATGGCGGATTCGAGGGCCGAAGATATTGTCCCCGCGCTCTCTAAACAAACATGGCCGCCGCGGGATTTCTCGCGTCGGATATCCGTGATTGACGCCCGGCTCGCTTCTGCTCGGTAATTTTCAATGTTCTTCGGGGGAAGACGTTGATTTATCTTGTGGCAGGGGAGAGACGGTGTTTTGCGGGAAATATTGTGGTGGTTTAACTCTTTCGGGCACGGTGGGATTAAGAATATAGATGTGACGAGTGGTAGGACATTTTTAATGAGGCATTTGTCATTAGAAATTCGTAGTGTTGCAATGACTGCATGTATGTTCTTTTGTAAATTTTCATAGATCGTTTAAAAAATCTCCATCACCTGACACGTGACGGAGATTTAATTTTAGAAATTATTGCAACAGAGAAACCTCTAAACTCTATTTATCGTCAAGGTAAAATCTTTAACTTTAAATTTTCAAACGCTTTTATAAATTCCCATAGCTCGTTTAAAAAATATCCAGACGACATAAAAGACGTCAGACTTCCGTCAAACCTCTGTCAGCCGTCGCTTAAATCAAAATACGCCCCGACCGTCGCGAATAACCGCGGCGCCCTGAATTATAGGCACTCGCTGCCGTCGGGACCGGCATAAAGAAGGATTTTGCGGTTCTCAAGAATGGTTTCTAACGCGAAACATAGCCGCGCGGCCGCGCGAAGGAATGGGGTGTTGGAGGGTGGTTGTTCAGGTGTTCCCCGAAAATTGGCAGCGCTACGCGTCTGTCTCCTTGCGAGACAATGGCGGGACTCGTAAAAACGTCGCGCGCAAAACCACGAAGGGCGCGAGACCAAAGACAATCTCCTGCTCTTTTACGGTGCCATAAATTAATCCGGAGTGGCGTGAAAGAGGGGGGGGGGG
>NW_027585414.1:0-509 GCF_028453695.1 Augochlora pura
GTCATGTATTGTATTTTGTCGTGCAAAGTACTTGTTTTAATTGAATTACAACGTGACACCTGCTGAGACGGACATGTCACCAGTTGAAATGTCGGTTTCATACATAATCAAGCCTAAATCATATTTCGTGAAGAATTCCGATGACTGTTGAGATTTCTCTACTGCAATGTATTAACCAACGTCATGTATTTTATTTTGTCGTGCAAAGTACTTGTTTTCATTGAATTTCAACGTAACACCTGCAGAAGTAGTCATGTCACCAGCTGAAATGTCGTTTTCAAAAATCATCAAGATTAAAGCATATTACGAGAAGAATTCGGATGAATGTTGCGATTTCTCTGCTGCAATGTAATAACCAACGTCATGTATTGTATTTTCTCTTGCAAAGTACTTGTTTTAATTGAATTTCAACGTGACACCTGCTGAGACGGACATGTCACCAGTTGAAAAGTCGGTTTCATACATAATCAAGCCTAAATCATATTTCGTGAAGAATTCCGATGACTGTT
>NW_027585414.1:609-1112 GCF_028453695.1 Augochlora pura
TCTCGAGCAAAGTACTTGTTTTAATTGAATTTCAACGTAAAACCTGCAGCAATAGCCATGTCACCAGCTGAAATGTCGGTTTCATGCATAATCAAGCCTAAATCATATTTCGTGAAGAATTCCGATGACTGTTGAGATTTCTCTGCTGCAATGTAATAACCAACGTCATGTATTGTATTTTCTCGTGCAAAGTACTTGTTTCAATTGAATTTCAATGTGACACCTGCTGAGAAGGACATGTCACCAGTTGAATTGTCGGTTTCATGCATAATCAAGCCTAAGCATATTTCGTGAAGAGTTCGGATGAATGTTGCGATTTCTCTGCTGCAATGTAATAACCAACGTCATGTATTTTATTTTGTCGTGCAAAGTACTTGTTTTCATTGAATTTCAACGTAACACCTGCAGAAATAGCCATGTCACCAGCTGAAATGTCGTTTTCAAAAATAATCAAGATTAAAGCATATTACCAGAAGAATTCGGATGAATGTTGCGATTTCTCT
>NW_027585414.1:1212-1721 GCF_028453695.1 Augochlora pura
GTCATGTATTGTATTTTGTCGTGCAAAGTACTTGTTTTAATTGAATTACAACGTGACACCTGCTGAGACGGACATGTCACCAGTTGAAATGTCGGTTTCATACATAATCAAGCCTAAATCATATTTCGTGAAGAATTCCGATGACTGTTGAGATTTCTCTACTGCAATGTATTAACCAACGTCATGTATTTTATTTTGTCGTGCAAAGTACTTGTTTTCATTGAATTTCAACGTAACACCTGCAGAAGTAGTCATGTCACCAGCTGAAATGTCGTTTTCAAAAATCATCAAGATTAAAGCATATTACGAGAAGAATTCGGATGAATGTTGCGATTTCTCTGCTGCAATGTAATAACCAACGTCATGTATTGTATTTTCTCTTGCAAAGTACTTGTTTTAATTGAATTTCAACGTGACACCTGCTGAGACGGACATGTCACCAGTTGAAAAGTCGGTTTCATACATAATCAAGCCTAAATCATATTTCGTGAAGAATTCCGATGACTGTT
>NW_027585415.1:0-1721 GCF_028453695.1 Augochlora pura
ATGTATAACAGAACTACATATACAGAGAAAAATATATACAGTGGTAGTGGTAATCCGAGGTGGCAACCTCACGGTCCGGTTTCTGCTTTAGAACTGAAAAATCCGTGGGCCTTCGTCGCCAACGGCTCACCCTCATAAAGGGCCATAAAACAGTTCGCTGGGTCTGTTTTCCATCGGTAGTCATCGTTGAAATTCCAACAATTTTTAATTTATTTTAACTCAATTTAATATTTTTATTTCAACGCAGTTTCAACTTGACTATTCTGCGATTTAATTTAATGTTTACTATCTGATAAGAAGATTATATCGATAGGTTACGTTATTTTTATTTAATATAATTTTACTTCATTTTACGTTATTTGATTATTTTTCGATCAATTCTATCACTGCAGAGCGCTGGATACGACTAGTGTATATTGTTTCATAACAATGGCAAGATTGAATTTACTTAAATATGATTTATATTACAGTAAATGTTTGAATAGTTTTTGTCTAAGAATTATACATAGAAATATTTTCTTGAAAATAAGAAAGGGACAATCGGAAGCTAATCATTCTTAACTGATATCGTAGTTATTATTTCAATGTATTTTCTTGATAAACGAATGTTATATTAAACAATTATTAATACGGTTAAGCAATATAACTTAACTAATTGTATTATATACATTTATTGCTTCATGTGTTCACATGTTGTATAACAATGTTTTATATTATTTCAAATTAATAAGGAATTGTCAATAATACGGAACAATAAGCATATACGTTTGTTACAACGGATCTACAGAGGCACACGATAAACATAAAACGAGAGCTTTCTCCACTTAGTGCCTCGAATCGCAGCCCACGCAGCGCATCTCGAAACTGTCGGAGAGCCTCTTGTTCCCGAGTTCCCGATCTAAAGTGGAAGAAGTATGACCGATCGTGGAAGTTATTGTATCGCAGGCAGGAGCCGGTGTTTGCCAGCGGGACTGCCTCGTCAACAAGCTCTCGCAAGCAGTCATAAGTTCCTACCGACGCAGCCTCGGCGCTCTGCACGCTTTGCAGAACTCAGCAGCAGCGCTGCCAGGGAATTGATGGCGCGAGGGGAATCTCTTTGCCCTCCCCCTTGCTCGGCGATCCCCCCGCGATCCTCGGCAAACTAAGGTTGGCGTAATGAAGGTGATACGTGACGGCACTAATTTCTCTCGCATTCTTCCTCGGCCCGAGAACGAAAATGGACAGCGATAATCTGCAATTAATAGTCGTATCTTCTCTTCGCCTGTTGGCCTTTTTCGGTTCCCAGCCAAGGGACAGCGCGAGAGAAGCTCTTTTACAAAAATTTTCTTCGAGGTCAACGAGTTATTAACAAAAAGACGTGGACCAAAGATAGACGAGATCGACTGAGGCAAAGCGGTCTGAGTGGAGTTCACCAAATGAGAGGCCAGCGATTGGTCAGCGTTTTTCGTCAATAACTCGTTAACGATGATACAGAGAAGATTTTTGTAAAGGAAGAAGTTTCTTCAAATGGCTTCGGGTATCCCATAGTTTCCTCTTGGGACACCTTTATAGTCACTACTTCAACGCCCTCCTATCGGTGATTCTTCGGCAGGAGTGGAGAGAAAAGGAGCCATTCCCTGGCATCTCTGCACTTTTGCCAACCACCGTATCGTATGCTCGAATCCTCGTCGTCGTCGTCGTGATTAAAACAAACGAATCCTCGGCAAATCGACAGTCGAAAG
>NW_027585416.1:0-12522 GCF_028453695.1 Augochlora pura
CGAAACATCTTCTCCGGTTGTCTTCTAAAACGAGAAATCGAGAAAATCGCGTCTCGGGTACAGAAAATCCTGTTTCCCCTCGTTGGCGGCGGCTAGCCGCGAAGAAAAGCAGCGTCGTGTAATACTTCACTCGCGATGACAATAACAACGGCGCGAAGCAAATATTTGCGCACGAGCGCGCGCGCGGTGTCCGCGATCGGGCAATCGCGGAACGAGGAAGTTCCGTCGAATGTTTACGAGTTGCAAACATTCCGCGGTTTGTGGATCGCGGGGTCGACAGTCGTGTCGATGGAATATCGCTTGGAATGTGTCGTCGCGGATCCGTCGCACCTGGATCGTCCCCCCTCGTCACCGTGGCACACGGTGGTCCGGTTGACAAGTTATTGGAACTCGTTAATTATTAGAGATATTGCAGTGAAGTTTTCGCTAAAAATAATTGAAAGATAGTTTTAATTTTTGGTTTGTTATTCGAAGCGAGCTGCGCAGAAAATATTCTGTTTTGTTAGAACGGGAAGACTATCGCGGTGCAAATGTTATCTTGTGTCAAATACAGGCAATTCTTTACATTTATTCATGTATAGATTAGTGTTAGAGTTTTTGACATATTATTGTCAGCATTGACTGAAAGAATATTTAATTTCTTATTAGGAAGGTACGATCTTTATAATATAAAAAGAATGAGCGAAAATATGGGACACAATGACCAGTGCCCTGCTCTCACAATTCTATTTTATTAACATCCATAAACCTCTGTAAAATGATACATAAAAATTGATAATCATTCGATCTGTATCCCTTTACGAAGGTCTTTTAAATTTAATGAAATATCTTTAATGTCTGAGGTCAGATATCTTGAACATTTAAAATTGAAATTATGAAATATCTTGAATATCTGAAATCAGATATATTGAATATCTAAAATTGAAATTTTCAAATCTAGCTTTATCTTCTTTTATTCTTGAGGTTCTCGGACGCGTAGAGAGTTAAGTATGGATATAGATGGTAGATAGACAATGTTTTGAGAAAATGTGACCGAACACGCCTCGATCCCGGTCTCTATTGCGCGGCGCGGAGCCGCAAGGGACGACGGCCACGAGGACGCGTGACGCGCTCGAACACGTGAGGAGGCTGCGTCGTGCGACGTCACGGCGTCACGTGACCGTCCTACGTAGAAGCGACGGGAGAAGCCGGGGTCCCCGTCGACGGTGGAAACGCTGCCGCGCGCGGCGGGGAAAGCAATAACGCGGATAGAACAGAGGCTTTTCGCCGAATCGGGACGTCAGCGGTTATCGGCGCGCGTCATCGGTGGTTGCTGGCCCCGATCGACGGCGGGACGGGGGGGCGTGTGCACCGTCGTCGCCGTCGCGTTCCCCAGATAAATCAATATATACCGGTGGAAATTATTCCACGATACGCGAACCGTCGGGTTTTGCCCGACCTCTCTCTTCCTCTCTCCCTTTCGCGTTCGCTCGGTCGATTCAAAGGTTTCGCCGAGACGGAACGCCGACGTGTTCCGCTAATGAAATCGATCGTCGTGAATGAAATGCTGCATCGCCGCTACGTCAAGCGCCACGTGACTGCCATGTGTGCGTCCGTGTGACCCGCCCGAGGTCGTTCCTCGACGGCGCGGAACGATAACAAAACGTTCGCCGACTTTTCGTTTTCGCGTCAGTCACCGGCTAATGTCCGTCCGCCTCGTTGCTCGCTTCGCGGATCGGCCCTCCCCCCCGCGGCGAGCCAATGCCCGCCGTCGCGTTCGAAATCGTCGACCCGACGACGACGCGTTTCGTCGACGATCCGGCGCTCGGTTCCGTCGATCGTTTGCGCCGCGATACAGTTCCCGGAACGACACCATGGAAATCGGCCGTGACGGGTTATCGGCTAGTGGACAACGGACGTTGTCGCGCGAGTGTAACGCGAAATCGAGCGACGATCGAGAAAGGTCGAAGGACTCTCGTCGAAGGGAAGACGACGATGAAACGGTATCGCTCCGCGCCGCGCGATCTCTGGAATTCGTGTCGCGCGGCGCTCGCCGTCGCGGCGGAGAAGAGCCTCGCGCGAAGTCGCGCGTTCTCACGGGTGCCAGTCCAGAGGCCACGAACAAATCTAATTGGTTACGAGAGCGTGTTGGTTACGGCTCATTCTAGAAAACCGAGCGACAGCTACGCCGAACTACGCACACGCGCGCGCGCGCGTTGCATGTGGCGCAGCGGACGGCGGCGGAGCAACGGTGTCGCGCTCGCGAGCCATCTCTCGCATACCTACGCACACGCCGAATGGAACGGAATGGAACGGGCCGGGGACGAGACGGAAAACGATTCGTCGCGCGCAATCGTATCGTTCGCTATCTCCTTCGTGCTGCGCGTTCTCGCGTGAGCCGAGCCGAGCCGAGCCGAGCCGCGCGCGGCCCGTCGAGACGCTCGGGGATTATAAGGAATGTCGACGGAACTGTGCTATTTCTGCCGCCGTCTCTCTATTCCGTAACAATCAGGGACGCATAGAGCTGCGAAGGCGTGCGTTTTCTCCGGCGACGTGATCGCCGCCCTCCCTCTGTCCTTCCATAGGAGACGTATTCTGGCGCGCTTCTGTCCGAGAGCTGCTCGGGAACCGTGTCGTTGTACATAAAGTTCGTGCTACTTTTAGAACGGTCGTGTGCTATTCTTCGCCGCTTATTGTCCCTAATTGAGCCGCGACAATTCATCATTCCCCCGGTGCGGCGGAGCGGAGCCGCGTATTTCGGTAAGATGACCCATTTGTCCGAGCGCCCCGTAAACCCATCAACCATGGCCGTCCCAGAAATTTCTTCCTCCTTGTCCGCGGCATCGGCAAGCGATTCCGCGTTCCGTCTCGTTTCGCGCGTGGACCGCCGGACTCGGTCGAAATCGCCGGACCGTGTCACACGGTCATCGATTTTACCCCACTTTGGCAGAATTGTCACGGACGTCTTGATGAATTGACGAAACTTGAGCGCCGGACAACGAATACTTTATGCTAGCCTGACACTAAACATATACCGGTGCTGGTCGAACGACCGGACCCGAGTTTTTTAACTTGTTTACATTGGGGAGTTTTTTCCCCAACCTCTTAGACGCGGCCGTGTTTCTCTGAACGGCAATTCTGACGCGAATTACAATTCCTCAATGTGCAGTGGACATTGCTTTCTCTACGCGATTATATTGGGATCAAGTTTTTCATACAATGAACTTTAACTTTAACAATTTATTTTAATGATTGATGGTAGAATTTAGTGTGATATATATTTTAAAACATGACACACCCCTGAAAGCCACCATGGCGGTGTATCGTGCCTAATTTTAATTCAGAATATTTTCTTAAAGTCTTCGTTGAAGTGTGCATTATAGGTACGAGATGTTTAAATGAATACAAACATTTCATAACTATAAATCGACATACGTAGGACGTATTTAGAGCTCAATAGTTTCATCGTCGATTTAGGGAGTGATAGAAACAAATGGGAGGTAGGAAACAAATTGCGCGTATGTGCGGAAAGAGTCGGTTCGGCCGAGCGGCAAATTTCTCTAGGATTCGCGGTGAAACGACCGCGACGCGGGAGCGCGGTGGCTCGCTGCGGAAACGAAGGCCATGCGTAACATCGTTAACAGTACCGAACGCAATAGGAAACGCGATTTTCCGCATAGCGCGGGATACGTTGCACCCGCGCGTCCGTTCCACGACACGACGTGCCGCGTCCCGCGCTCCGCGGCGACCGGGGCCGACGGAATCCGTGCGAAATCGAAATCTCGCGGTTCCCCGAGGCGGGCATCGGCGCGCGCGCGCTAACGCTCGGCCGCGATAACGAGTTGGAGCCGCGTAGCTCGAAGGAAGCGCGCGCGTGCATTTTTCGAGCGACGGAACGGCGACGTACGACGCACATGCTCGGCTCACGTGACGGGTCGGCGAGTCGTTAGAATCCCGGCGACCTGTGCCACATAATTTTCCGTGCACACGCGTCGCGGAAAGAGGAGCGTGTTGCGTCGCGTTACGCTGCTCCACCCTGCGCGCTCGCGCGTCCGCGTATGCTCGCGCGCGAGTGTGCGTGCGTGCGTGCCGCGGCTTTTATCGCGCACGCACACTGGGACGAGCCGGTACAGCGCCACCCCGAATACCGGATGTGACGACACTCGCGCACTTGGCCCGACGCACTCTTGAGATGTCTCCCCTCCCCGCGACCCTCGCCGATCTCTCCGTCTCCGTCGGTCCGCGCGCCTCCTCCCTCCGCCGTTCTCGACGTTCCCCGAGCGGCTGTCCCTTCCCGCCGGTCCCCCTTCGGCCTGTGGCTCGAGACAGAGAGAGAGAGAAAGAGAGAGAGAGAGAGAGTGAGAGAGCCCTGCTATCCCCCGTGCCCCCACCGCCGGCCGGCCGGCCCTCCCCTCCTCGCGGGGCGCTATTTACCCTCGCAGTTCCGGCGACGGCCGCTCGGCGGCGCGGCCGGCTCTCTCGCGTCGCATCTCCTCGGTCTCGAGTCTCTGTGCTCGACTGCTCGGTGTTCCCCGTCCCGTCTTGTTCACGGCGTCCGACTCGCGCCACCGCGCACAGTCCCACGCGGATCTTCGCGCGCGTCTGCCGCGAGTGTCATCGCGAATCGTCGCGTCCCGTCTCCTCTTTCATTTTGCCATGGTTCCGCGAGACATGCCGCGCGGCGTTCGAGCGGCGGTCCCGCGGCGTCGACGTCGCCGAGGAGGACCGTCGTGTTCGCGCCGTTACGCGCGCGATCGTCGTGTCCCGTATTCGTCCGCCGCGTGTGTAACGAGCGCGCGCGCGCGTCTGCCCGCCTGACCGCGTCCACGCGAGATCCGTCGGGATGCCGAGATGCCGCCACCGCATCTGTGTGTGTGTGTTGCCACCGAGCACGCCGCAACCGAGAGGAACGGAGAGGCGAGGGGGCAGAGACGGCCGACAGACGGAGAAAGGAAATAACACACTCGCGGCCATTTTAACTGCGCCGTACGCTAACCCGGGCCACCCAGTGTGTAGCGCGAGAGACGTCGCGCTCTCTCTCCGCTCGGCTCAAACTGCGTCTCTCGCGTGCGCAGAAGCAAAGCGCGCACGCGACTCGCTCATGTTTTCTCGCGAACGAGCGCGCGAGCCAGCGATCTCCGCAGCGCGCCTCTGTTGCGCGCACTTTCGCGCACAGTTGACCGCGTTGGGACGACCGTTTATCATCGTCCAGCGACAGAGTTTCGTTTCCACGGTCCCCGCGGGGTAGTCAAACGGCGTGGCGAGAGACAGTGACACGCGTGACCGACGGGCGGGACGCCGGTAATGCGTCGCTCCGAAACGGTCGTCGTCGCGCGCCGAACCAGGAAGATCCACGATGAAACAGATACAAGGAGAAAGAAAAATGTACAGACCAATTGGAAAGGGAAGACGCTACAGTGTCGGAAGAAGTCATGGCTGGCGCCGAAACCGTTGCCGAATCGGCGCCTGTCCACAACAAAGGAGTCGTCGACGGTGGCCCGTGTTGGCCTGCGATAAACCGCGCGGAAAGTAGTAGGATCGGAACCAAGAGACGATTGGAAGTGCGTGAAAGCTGCGGGAACGGGACGCGCGTCGAGGTCGGTATCGTCGTAAACGGACTAATTGAACGATGACGAGCGCGGTGGCACTAGGTGGTCTCTCGCGGAGAGTTAAAAGCGGCGCGGCGCGACGCGCGGAGGGAAAGGGGAACCGAGAACGTAAGTCGTACGTATTGGAAAGTGGTTGAAGACGCTCGAAGTGGGAACAAGGAAAGTTCGACGTCCGAGGGCAGCGGCGGGGCCGCGCGGGGACGAACAGAAGAAGTTATCGCGCTCGCTCGCTCGGGCGTGCGCGCGCGCGCCGCTCTCGGCCGCGACATAGGTACGAATGAAGAGGCCGGCCGCGTGACTCGGAATCTGCGCAGTAAATCGCGTTCACGTGAACGCGCGCCGCCGAGAACGGGCGCTCGTCACGAGGAAGGAAAGCTTTCGAACGCGCCGCGATCGCCGTTTAACGGGCGCGCGCGGCCCGCCGGGTGCGCGCCAGACCTCGTTTATCCGGAACGCGAGGATCGGGTCGGTCCCGCCGGTCGCTTCTGCTGCTCCCTGGTAGTTCCTTCCGTTCGTGTTCCAGCGCTAGACTATCGGCCCGGGCACGATGCCCCTTCCGCGAAAGACGTGGGCGACCCGCTCCGCTCCGCTCGCTCGCTTACGTAATACCCCCGATAAGACGGATAACGGCGTTGCGCCGTCGATCGAGCCACCTAACCGGCGCCTCTATTTTCGAACGCGCGAGCAAAACCGTCGCGCAAGCCCCGATATCCCGACACGCCCGACCGTTTTTCCGCATCGATAAAAATGTCACCGACCGGCCGTCGTCCACGTTTCTACGACCTCGGCGATCCGACAGCGAGGACCTTGCGGTACACATGGCGCGCCAGCGCTCGACGACGACAGCCTCCATTCATGGGATTCGCAAAAACCGAGGGGATCATCCTCACCGGCCAATTCTTCTCTCGCCACCGACCGAGAATATTCCACGGAAGACAATGTCCCTCTAAGAATCTCGGAGACGGCCGTGTCCTTCGATGATGACTCGGCCGCGGACAGACTCGCTGATTGCATGCGACGGGGAGTTGCGGGGACCATCTGCTTCGATCCGAGAGTACCGCGAATTCCTCTGTTCTCATCTCTCTCCTCGTCGCTCTCTGGACACCGGCAATCTCAAAGTCGAGTAGAAGCGGATTTCCACGGGATTGGTACGCGGGAGCCGCCAGCGTCCAACGGTTGTGTCACGGTGGACCAAGATGGCCACCACGTGGTGCCTCGCGCCGCCGTGCCAAAAGTCCGGCGACGCGGCCCGCGCGCGCGCGGCCTGATAACGTGTGCTCGCGAGGCGACGGGGAACGTGACTCATCGGCCGACTATGCGAAACTGAATCAGCCCGCGCAATATTAAAATCGTGCAACGTTTTGCAATTCACCGGCGCGCGGCGGTCGCCGACGGTCGTCGCCACGTTCCGCCCGGCCCCGCGACGGATCATCGTGCGTCTCCCGTCGCAGGCATTCGTTTCCATCTGCATCGGAGATCATCGCGCCCGTCAAAGGGTCGCGCGCGTGCGACCGACAACACAGAAGCCCCTGGACCCCCGCGCCCTCGGAAATACTTTTTCGCGGTGACACCGAGCCAGGATCGCCTGCCGGTCTACGCATATATCGAGAGAAGTTCGCTCCGCGAGGCTGAAAGAGGGGCGACGCACGTCGGCGGTGGTGGGGACAGCGCTTCGCATGGTGGACGGCCAAGATGGCGGATCGGGTTAGAGACACGTGTGAATCGCGTTGGCGCATTACGACCCTGGAAAATAGTACCGAGACGTCGACCAGCTTTTCGAACCCGTTAGTCCGTGTCGTTTCCGTTCGAACTCCTGCAACCCGCGACGGATGACTCTCCGTTGCCGGATCGGACGACGTCCACGCGGGCCTCGCTCGAGGAGCTCTCCGTGCTATTGGGAATTCCTGCAACGACCGTCGCACGAGGTAAGACGATACCAGACATTTTTATCGCGTTACAACCGACCCGCGCTTTTCGACGCTTATTATTATTCGGTCGGCGGTGAGGTTAGCAGAGCTATCGTTTTTTGTTTTTACAACGACTTGCGCGGCGATTGGCGAAGCTAGCTGTTCGAAAGATCACTTTCGGCTCTGCGAGACTGTTATATTCGGTTTTGAAAACAATTTCATTCTTCGTGGCTTTTAAGACTTGGATATGGAACATCGAGGAGCAGGAGATCTGCTAGTCGTCGATCTTCGTTCGAGGTTCCATTTCTGTGCCTAAAATGACACGAACGATTAAATTATTAGAGGAAACGTATATGGCAGTTCTGTCGAGTTGAAAGAGGTATTTAGAACAGCTTATTCACTTTGCTGGTCATTGCACAAGTCGTTATAAAACAATCGCAAAAACTCTCGGAATCGCACAATGATTTTGCATATTCCTCGTTCGTTGTGCTGATTTTCTCATTGACACTCGCTGTATCCAAGCTTTTTGGGTGTAAATGTTAACTATCGAGGTTCTACAACAAATATGTCCGCCGTTTTAGTAAATCTGCTAGAATTCGCTATGGAATTGTCCGTCATGTACACCGAACCAACAGCGCCGCTGTAAAATAAACGATCTCGGCATTTTAATTGCAATACTGTGGACAATACAAGAATTTTATTTATTGAACAGTATTGGACAATTTTCTCGATTCGAAAATCCATGTAACCTCAATGTTATTATAATAACGAAGCAACATGCGTCGGTCGCTTTCAGTGTTCCATAAGATTATGGTGTTGAGGACAGCAGTTCTACGCTTCGGATATGTTTACGTCAGTCATGAAACTATCCCTTTTTGTTATTTCACATAACCTGACACCGCGGGGTTGCGACTCAAAAGAAAACATTAATACTTTAAGGTCATTCGACTGTAAACATTGTCATATTTTCAAAACATTAAGATCAAACGAAATTTCTTTCTTTTCTTTTATTTATAGAGAAAGGTATCTAATATTTAATAATTATACAATGATACCTCAATAATAGATAGCAAATTATTGGTTGCCACGACCATGGTAATCAACATACTATTTACTGTTTTCACTCGACGAAATTATTACTGCGAATAGTTTTTCAACCGATTCCCATTTTCATTGCGCTTGAAATAACCATAATTTTCAGAAAACTGAACATACACATATTTGACAGTGTCCCTGAAAAGGTTAAACAAAATCGGTCGTTTCTATAATTCTTTTCAAGGTTAACCCCTTGCACTGTAACAACAAGTCAATTTTCTTATTAATAAATTATAACGTTGGAAGTATTTCGAAGTTCCAACCATCGAAATCAACGACCAACATTCAAACACATTTTTTTATCTATCCTGAAATAAATCGCGAGACGGGTCACGCTCGCATCGCGTTCGCTTAACCGTTGCGCATCCTCCCGACGCATCCTCGTTCGAAAAATTGTTCGGTTATGCTACTGGCGCGCACCGGTCGTCTCCGCGCACCGCGGAAAAGAGCGTTGCAGCTGGCTAGCGAAGCAGCAACGCCGTTTCCCGATTCTAGTTCCATATGCAAAGCTCGCGGAATGGCCGGGCACGGCACCGGCAATTACCGGTTTACTACTCCGCGGTTCCGTTCGAATTATTTGCATTTTCCTGTAATTAGAGCCCTCTAATCCCGGCTGAAAGACGAGCGAGTCTTACGCGTTGAACAGAACAACGCGTTGAACGCGCAATGGTTCGAATCTTGAAAAATTCGGCGACGTTTTATTCGAAAAACGAAACGGATCGATGTCCCGGTAAGGAACGTTGTCTTAACCCTTTGTGGACGAGAGGCGACAGTCGGTGTTTAACACGTTCGAATTGGGCTATTTCTTCTTGAATTTTCAAATAAATCGGGCCATTTTAGCGATGCAACGCTTCTCGTAAAACGAGAATTAAGATTATTTGTATGTGAAGGTTAAATTGTATATAAATTATATTTTTCTTAGATACAAGTTAAGATTAATTGTATATGAATCAGATAAATTATATTCGTACTAGATACGGAGTAAGGATAACTGTATATGATTTAGATAAATTATGTGTATTAGATGCAAATTAAGTTAATGATTCAGATAAATGATATTTGTATTAGATACAAAGTACCATAATAGTGTACAAATCATATACAAATCAAAATTGACTAAAACTCAACGTTCAGCAAATACAAAATTCACTGTCAGCAACTAACAGCTACTATACCTTAATAATTCCCTCGCGAAATCTCGAACGGTAGAAAAGTGACAATATAACTTGTCATTGAACTTCGCGATCGTTGCGCCGCTGTGAGACGTTGGAACGGTCTCGAAGGGCCCCGCGTAAGGGCCTAGCTATTGTCACGGTACTTTTCCCTCGCGGAAAACCGTTCGCACGCGACAGAGCACACGCTCTGTCCCGCTCGAAGACGAAAGGATCCGGTTTCTTGACGCTTTTATGCGGACGTATATCAGCTCCTTTCTTCGATCGCAGAACAAAATTACGAAAGTTCGTTACGGGGAGAAAAAGATCAAAAGAGCAAGAGAGAGAGAGAGAGGAGAGCGGCTCTTCTGGTGTATTCACGCGGCGACCCGGTCGCGAACCAGTCGGCCCTTTCGAGGAGAACCCGGCGTACAGCTGCTTTATCGGTCGGAGGAGATCATCGGGCGCGCGCAACTGCTCGCGCTGATTTTCATTTCAATGCTAGGCGAGGGCTGCTTCCTCGGCTCGTCCTCGACACAGAGAGAGAGAGAGAGGGAGAGGGCCTCGTCGACGGAAAGTTAAACACATGTACGCGCGCGCCGGTCGTCGCTCCAGCCCCGAGACCTGTCTGTGCGTGCTTTTCAACGAATCGGGGACTACTTTTTTTCCATTCTTTTCTTCCGTCGTCGTCGTCGTCGTCGTCGTCGGTTGCGAGCGTTTAAGGGGTTCGACGACTCGGAGGGGGAGAGAGACATAGATATCGCAAAATTTCAAACGAGTTCACGTCAACTGCCGATGAGACGGTGATTCTACGTTACCATTGACGATTGGATGGCAGGCATCGGGTTCATTAGGACTTCGAGCTTAAATAATTAAAATAATGCTATTTAAATAAAAATATTATTTAAGTTAAATATTGCTATTTAACCCTTTGCACTTGAGTGGTGACTCTGGGGCACCACTAAAATTATTGTATAATATTCCAAGATCATTGTTATACCTTCTCATCAAAGTTTCTATTTAAAAACAAGGTTAAATAGTGAAACAATCGCAAGAATAAATTTCATATGCATAAAAGTGCACGATGTGGCATAAAATAAAAATGCTAGAAGTCAGATAAGCTATTCTAAATTTACGGTTAAAATTGTTTCGAGTGCAAAGGGTTAAATACCTGATCTCTGAGAATTCAATTCTGTGGAAAATCTGACGGGTTTAGAAGGAGTATTCAAACAAATATAAATTAGTAAATTATTATTGAAAAACAATCTTCAATAGTATTTTGCAGTAGTATAGTAATATAGTAATAATATAGTAATAATAATGTAGTAGAATTTAATACATAATAATATAAAATAAAATAAATATAGTAGAATAATAGTAATATAGTACTATAGTAATCTGCAGTAGTATTTTTATAGAAATGCTCCGACGTCGAGCGACGGTGTTCGCCTATTCTTTTTCTATTGGGAAAGAGTACTTGTTACTTTATTATAAAAAAGGTACTTATGCTACTTTACTGTGAAATAGTACTTATGCTACTTTACTGTGAAATAGTACTTTTGTTATTTTGCTGTGAAATAGTACTGTTGTTCTTTACTGTTTAACTCTTTGGGGCACGGTGGGTTTAAAAATGTCCCATCTTTTTAATATACGGTAGTGCATGCTGGGACCATTTAAGTCTCATTCTACAAATCCAGTTGAACTATTATTTCTCTATTTTCTATATGCTTTCAATAAAAAGATACCAATTTTATTTAATTAAAAACGCGGTAAGATTTCCGTGCCACATGGGTCAATTTATTTCCTGACAATCCTTCGCCTGAAAGAGTTAAAAAGGGTACTAAAGGCTGCAAAAGCTCTTCGATTTTTGGTATCAGCTTTTTGCTGTTTACTATAAACACGGTCTCAGCATTTTAGTTGCAATACTGTGGACAATACAAGAATCTTATTTATTGAATTGAACAATTGAATTGAACAGTATTGGACAATTTTCTCAATTCGAAAATCCACGTAACCTCAATGTTATGATAATAACGAAGCAACATGCGTCGATCGTTTTCAGTGTTCCATAAAATTATGGTGTTGAGGACAGCAGTTCTACGTTTCGGATATGTTTACATCAGTCATGAAACTATCCCTCTTTGTTATTCGACATAACCTGACACCGCGGGGTTGCGACTCAAAACAAAACATTAATACTTTAAGATCATTCGACCGTAAACATTGTCATATTTTTAAAACATTACGATCAAACGAAATTGATTTCTTTTCTTTTATTTATAGAGAAAGATATCTAATATTTAATAATTATATAACGATACCTCAATAATAGATAGCAAATTATTGGTTGCCACGACCATGGTAATCAACATATTATTTACCGTTTTCACTCGATGAAATTATTACTACGAATAGTTTTTCAATCGATTCTCATTTTCTTTACGCTTGGAATAACCATAATTTTCAGAAAACTGAACATACACATATTTTACAGTGCTTATATTTTTTTGCTATTTACTATAAAAATTGCCCTCAAGTCATCCACACAAATAAATAAATAAATGAATGAATGATTGAACAAATAAATAAATAAATAGAGTCGCGCGACGCTGTCGATCGACGCGAGAATCGGTAACGACATTACCGGCGCTGGAGGGCACGCTGCAGAAAGGGGTGTGTCCGAGAGAGCGACGCCTGTCGGAAGCTGTAATGGAAATTGATGGCCGGCGACGAGTCTCGAAGCCCGATGCTCGCGAAAGTAAATTAATACGCGCGGCGGGG
>NW_027585417.1:0-6612 GCF_028453695.1 Augochlora pura
AATAACGCATAAATAGGCGTAGGAATACCGCATAAATAGGCGTAGGAGTAGCACACAGGTGGAACGCGGGCGGATCTCCAACGCGGTCAGAATTTACCGTACCTTTTTTCCCGGCCATTACAATGCCGTTTTCCTCTGTTCCGGCCGGGCATAAAAAACCTCTCCGACGTTTCAATTTTGATCGAACACACTCCGCGGCGCGGGTGATAAATAAGGCTCCGCGGGGCGGAAGTTACCGCGCGGGGGTGGAACACTCTTTTCAACCACCCCATTTCTCTTCGACCCGATACCCGTCTTTTACCGGCGGGGGGGAAAAAAAGCGGTTGCCGGAAGATGTACGCCGATTGCCGGCCATTCGTCGCCCGATAACTGACAGGAACAAATGTATATTTTACTGACAAGGAGGGAAAAAAAGAAACAAGGAAAAGGCGAAGGAGGAGTTTCGAGAAAAATGGTCGGGGTGGGCGGCTGTTATCGCGGCGTCGCGGTGTGGTAGAAAAGCTCGAAATCATGGTGAAAATATAAAACTGAAAATTCAAGAAACAAGATGGCGGACCCAATATGGCAGACGGGTTGTCGAAAAAATGTTTTGATTTTCACAGAAATTTGTGTACGCATATTTTCGGGAGTTCCGATTACGAATCTAAATTTCAAAATTCCAAAAACAAAATGGCGGGTCCAGTCGGTTGATTCTGTTCTTCGTCGCTTCGTTCTGTCGCTCGAAACGTCGAATTCCGAAGAAGAAATGGGAAGCACCGACTGTCTTATTTTCATCGCCGGATCTCCGTTTACCGATTACCAACGCTGTCCAATTAGTCGACCGGTCGAGAGTCACCGTCCGTCGCCGCGTTGCCCGCGGAAACCGAAAGACACCGGTTAGTCATCGCGGAACAATGGGAGAAGTCGTCGGCCGGCCGATAAACGTGCCGACAAGACGATCGATCGGTTTCGATCCGCTGGTGGTGAGCGATCAACGATAAGCCGCTGGATCAACAAATTGTTTACCGTGTTTTGATCGCATTCTTTGTGATAAGCACGGGAAGTGAAGGCAAGGCATCGTAATACTTTGGACGATGAGGTCACAGCATGATCGAGGCGGATACTGTGGACACCTGTGTGCCAGCAGGGCATCGAGTTCTTTCTTCGTAGCGGAGAACTACAGCGGCGCGCGCAATTATAAACACAGGAGTGGGGGAGACGTGCGAGCACAAAGGCGCCTTGTTGTCGCGTGGGGAGTATACCTGGAACTCGTTGACACTGCGTTCTTCTAGCAAAAGAACTAATTTTTTGAATATTTAAAATTTAGAATTATTGAATGACGGAACGAATCTTTGTTTTAACCTTTTCGCTTAGAAATAGACCACAGTCTCTACATTATTATTTACATTTCGTTCTCCCCTTTAATTCTCCCCTTTAATTGTTCCAATATTAAATGTTATAATATTTTCCTTAATATATTAATATATAGTAATAATAATATTGCTCAGTACTGCTTACACACAACGTTGTACTAAAAAGTTGTCTAACAGGAAAGAACAAAATTCACAATCAACACATTTCTCTTTAAATGAAAATCAGATAGGTCGTTCAACGCTCTCGTCATCTCGTCCTAAACAAGAATGTTCCCATTGGCAGAGCAGTTCTTCCCGAATTCCAGTCCAGTTCGTTTAGCGACAGCTGCGACGAGCCTCTCGTAGATCGATGCTAATCTTCCGCGCGGAATTATGAAAACGTAGCTCGCGTCTCTCCGGCCGTCCGAAAGTGAAACCGGCGTTATCAATCGTCGAGCGTGGATGGCTCGTTAAATTTCCGGCGATTCAAGGCGGGCGGCCCCAGCTAATTGGCCGTAACGAGCTCATTACAAGGAGAGCCGGCGGGGTAGGCGGCCAAAATTCGCATAACCCTGGAAATTGGTGCACGTGACGGTCGCCGGGCCGCGTAAATCTGCCCCGGGATTCACCGATACCGGGGCAAACACCATCGGGCTGCCGTGATTAATAATCGCAGGGGCTTGAAATCTGGGTCGACCACACTGTCCTTCCGCGATTCCCATCGAACGGCGGGCCCTCGTTCTTCTGTCGGCCTTGGCATTGCCTCGATCAACCCCATTTCGATTCGACGATTCGACGATTTCCCCGGGAACGCTTCATTCTCACCGATGAATTCACATTGATGAATGTTGACACAGTTTTCTCGGCCCGCCGTTTATCGCGGGATTTTTCATCCCTGGAATCCATCCGGCGGCTTCGCGTTATCGAGGCCGGTTAAGAAACGCCATTGTTCGCCGAGCAAAAAATTCAGCGAGATCGCGGGTTTTTCGGAAGCGATCGGAAGCGATCGGCGCAGACGAAAGTTAACGCAAAATATGCTTTCCCCAATAAATATAATATTTCTTCAGACTTACAGTGTTTCCATTTTACATAACCTGGAGCATTTTATATATTATAAAATATTTATGCATGAAATCTTGATCACGAGTCTGACTCATTATTATAGGGCAAGGGGTTAAACAACAAATATCGTGTCTTCATTTCGCATCGAAGAAAAAGGGAAGAAACTTATGGGACACCTTAATACAATAAAACACAGCATCCGTGTGAAACGCTTTCGTCGGCTTCTTCGAAACGAGCCAGCTTTCTACAAATCGCTGTTAAGCAACGCCTTCGGTGCACGCGATTGCATAACAATTATTGACACCGGATAGACGTGTACGTCGTTCGACGACGATCGCCGGCGATGTCCGACACGGATGTGATTCTCCGATGTCGCGCGAGTCGTTTGGTCGCTCGAGACGCATCAGCGAGGCGATGGAATCGCGCGTCGGTTTTTCGGGCTGAGCGCGGCTCGGTCGAAGGGCTACCGGACAAGAACCGGGAGGGGTGGATTCGGCGGCGTGGTATATTTCCGGTGCCGCGAGACCGGCCCGCCGTCCGAGTCCGCCTTCGGCCAACGAAAGAACTTGAAATTCTGCCGGCGCGCAACAGGTCGACGTTGCGCGCCAGCGAAATAGAGATCAGCCGGTATATCGCGTAACTGCGAAATATCTAATCCGCGGCGAAAAGATCCGCTTCTCGCGGCAGAGAGAGAGAGTGAGAGAGAGAGAATGTTTTCCGCGAGCCATCGAGAGAAAGCGAAACGGAAACCGCGTGGAAATCTTCGATCCCGCTGTGATTAGGCGACCCTCCCCGTTCGTTCACCGGAACAGGTTTGCTTCTCTTAGAACGATCAATTGATTCTGGGAATAATTAATGAATTATTTCACGCGACGAGAACGGGTGAAATTCACGCGTTCGACCGGATGTTCTTCGAGAGGTGTCGCAACGGCTCGGAGACGATCCCGATAGAGAGAATCGTGAGGCCAGGGGATCGGTCGCCAGTTGAAGACGCGTATTACGAGAGGCGGGAGAGGCCGTCGAGAGCTGCGGCGGCAATTGGAGCATTTAATTTCTTAATAGGTTATCGTCGCGTGGCCCCTACCTCCCGGCGATTTTCTCAGCGGCGGCTACGCGATTCTCCGCGCGACGACGAATCGGTGGGGAAGAGAGCGCGTGGTTCGCGCGTCGCGAACGATTGGCCGGTTCGTCGGCGTCCGTATTATTTCAACGGCGCCGCGTTTCGATATAAAACAGCGTACCGTCGCGGCGGCCCCAGCCACTGGACAGTTAAATTCCGACGTGGAAACTGGTGGTGTCTCGTGTGCGCGCGCGCGCTTTCCAACCATTCATCAAGGTTCTCTCTCCTAGTCCTTTTGCACCTGCCACGGGCGAACGGATTCCGGTTCTATCGGGCCGCGCATACCTCGACGATCTACCTGGGACGGTCGCGCACGATTTTCAAACAGAGACGCGGTACACGAAACGAGGGGGAACGATGCCATTCTCGAACGGCGACCACGTGAACGGCCTGAATCATCATCATCATCATCAGCCGATCAAGCGACCGACGGAGAATGAGTTTTTACACGCGACCGTCAAGCATCTCAGGCACAGCACGTAAGTCGGAATGGTTCGTTGCGAAACACGTCGACGAAGCGACGATCCTTTCTAGAAAAAACATTTCTGCGCGAAATCGCGGAAACGATGGCGAAAGTGTGCTCCCTCCGCGGCGGGAAACCGATGCTCGCGATAAGCTTCTGCGACGCGGACTATTCTCCGAATGGAAATTCTTCGCTGGCATTTTTACGCGTTATGAGGATTATTTTTTTTAAATTAAAGAGTTAGTTGAAGACGCGTGTCGCGAGCGAGAATTTTGTAGAAAACGCTTCGAGTGCTGTTCGAATTTACTGCTGGCAAGCCTTTTAGATCTATTTAATTAATTAAGGTTGAAATTAGTGGAGAATGGTTCAGTGATTATTGGCGAGGTACAGTAACTGGCACCATAGTTTCAACTCTTTGCGGACGACGACTTTTTCAAGCAAGTGAGGTAGTCGGACGAGGCAATTTTCTTAAATGTATTGAGCGTCTTGTGTACAAATTATTTTCACTTGTATATAGTACAAATTTAATTTAAATACAATTATCTTAAACTGTATATAACAGAAATGTAATTTAAATACAATTATCTCGAATTGGATATAACAGAAATATAATTTAAATACAATTATCTCGAATTGGATATAACAGAAATGTAATTTAAATACAATTATCTTAAACTATATATAATACAAATATAATTTAAATACAATTACATAATCTATATAGAAATTATCGTAACATAAACACCGTCTGTCGCCTCTCCGTCCGCAAAGGGTTAAATCGTGCTGGAATCTCCGGGAGCGACAGTGAAACGATTATGTCAAGTTTCGTTGCAATATCGTGACGCGCGAAACAGAGTTAATTAGAACGGATGAATGAATTCTCGTGCTCGCGAGCGTTGCCTAATCTGTGCAGCCGTCGGATCAGATAAGAGCTGGCGGATAATAGCCGGGGATTAAGTAAAAGAAAATATCGCGAAGGCAAAAATTGTAAAATCGCTCTCGAATCAATCGAAACGAGTCTACGCGCGCTTATCGGAACCGCCCTCGCTTTTAACCTCTTAGGCACGGCTGAATTTTGCGCAAATAAAGTTTTTCATAATTAAATTACCATTTTTTCTTAATATGCTATTTTCTTAATATAATTTTCTTTCTTAATATAATATTTTTCCGTATAGCTATATATAGTATTAATTATATGTATATTCCTTTTTTAGTGTATTGTACATATATAGTTTAACTTTAATCGTTTACTTTAATAATTAATAAAACAATTGAGTAAAGCACGAAAGTCACTACAGTGGCGCGTCGTGCCTGAGTGGTTAATCGAACCAGAAAAGTATCCAATCGAGGAACTTCGTGACGTCTCGTGTTCGTAAAAGTGTTCGATAGTTTTTGGATCGCACTGTATAGGAAGTTCGAAGCGCCACGAACGCGTCCGGTACAGCTGTTCGCTTGCTCGAGACTTTCCATTCGACTGAAAAGTGACTTTACCGGCGATGTCGATTACCGGCATCCACGAAGATCTACAGGACCGTTCAAAAGTTTCGCGAAATATTCCGTCTTTGAAACGATTTCGGCGAATGATACTTCTTTAGATGGTTTCGATAATGGTGGTATAGATGATATTGGGCGGAGTTTCTGGTTCGAAAAAAAGCAAAGATTTTTTTTAGGTATTTATGTGCGGTTGTTGCAGGGACTGAAGGGCTCCTGAGGGAATTTGAAGAGACATTTTCCTTTAGAAAAATTTTCTGCGAGGCGTCGTTACCGAGTTATTAACGAAAAACGGTGACCAATGAGAGGCGAGAGCGACCGGCGCGCGGCAACTGGGCCGCGTCCGCTCATTGGCGCGGCTGCCTCTAGTTACCGGAGCTAGCCCCTCATTGGTCGAAGTTTTTCCTCGATAACTCATAAACGAAGCCTCGTAGAACATTTTTGTAAAGGAAAAAGTCTCTTCAAATTCCCCCAGGAACACCTTCCTCGATTTATAATGATTCCAAGTTTTTGGGAGCCGTGATAGTCGGCGTTTACGTTTCTTCGCATCGCGAGTAACACGGCACTCGAGGAATCGTAAATGGCAATGCGGTTCGTCGCATCCTCTGCGCGCTCATTAGCGTCGAAAAAGTTGCATGCGGACCGACCGGGCCACTTGAGCCAACCAGTTACTAAAGTTTCGCCCGTTGAACAACGGCGGGAACGGCCCCATCGTACGCGCGCCGAACGCACTCCTGGCCGAGTGTAGTATATGAAATTTCCAAACACAACTAACCGGGACGCGGGCCGCCGCTCGCCGACGTGGTCTTCCGCGGATCCGCGCGATATTGCTACGCTTCTGTATCGAGTTCTCGGGCTAATTGCGAAAGTTAATGGACCGCTATCGAGTTATCTCGCTGTCGACGATATTTGCTTAACCCTAAGACTCTCTCTTCCTCCCTCCACCCCCCTAAGTGCTCGCCTCCCCCCTAAGTGCTACGGTTCCAAGATTTTTCCGTCTCCCCCACGAGACCTCCCCGCCGATTTTTTTTTTAATTGCCTCCGCGATTCCACTCCATTCGTTATAACGAACGGCCGGCAGGCCGAGGGAGACGCGGCGGAAGTTGAAGAGGTCACGCGATCCGTGGAGCTTCGAACTCCGCACT
>NW_027585418.1:0-1721 GCF_028453695.1 Augochlora pura
CTAGAAATAAGGGCTAACAGGAAGGGATTCTTTCTGCTAATAAGGGAGACGCGTTTACTCTACTTCTGCGGAGGCGTTAATATGGATGGGTTGGTGGGAATCGGTCCTACGACAATACTTCACTTTGTTATGTCAAATGATTATATGTACAATTACGTATTAATGGTAAATGCAAAACGAAGAATTAGTTATTGCAGTCGGTGTAATTCAGAAAATTAAAACTGAATTAGTAATTTTAATTGAGAATGCATAACGATGCATGCCGGTCTATCATTTTCAGAGATATGAGAATATAGCAATAGTATACAGTATTTCCAGTAACAAAAAGCCAGTTTTCTTCTTAATCAATATTAAAGTAGCTGAAGAAGTACGTGAAGAATTATTAAAATATTGGTTTAGACAGAAATGTGCTGAACATTTAAAGATAAAGTTCAATTTTACAAAAAAAGAACGCATAAATTATAATTTATAATCGAACTAAAATTGTTTAAATCCTTTATGTACTTCTCTAGCTATTTGAATGTAAACTAAGATAAATATTGGATTTTTGTTCTATAACAAAATTTACTTGTAGCCCCCCCCTCCTCCCCTAAAAACCATGCTGCATATCTCATGCTATAGCCATTTTGGAATGAAGAAATAAACAAAAATAGTTGAAAGGTCAAAGGATCAATCAATGAATAGTTTGTTAATAGTCAATAGTTAACACTAATCATACAACGAAACTTTATACAGTCAAACCTGTTTTTGTGCGGTCTTTTTATATGCGCTTTTTTGTGCGATTTTTTTTTGTGCGGTATATGAATATCGACAAAAACAATTTCGTACGCGAATTTAAAATACAAATTGAATTTTGCTATGTAGAATATTATTCTATTAGAGAATATTATATTATTCTATACAGGAAGTGCTGTAAAAATGTAAGATATAAGAATAAATTTGAAAGGAAGTTGAATTTGCATTAAATTTGATGAAAATTACTATTTCGTATATGATTTTATTGTGCGAGATTTAAAAAATAAATCAACTGTAGTATCTTCAAGTGACGAAAGCGATTACGAACCAGTTCATCGCAAAAATATGCGCGTTTTGAACTACGACGAGTAGTATTGAATTATGTACATTTTGAAAATTTCACCATGTTTAAAATCAGAAATTAAAATTTTTTAAAATGTTTCAATGTGTAGTTTAATTATTTATTTTGTTTAGAAAGCACTTTCTTGCTATTTCGTGAAGCTTTGACATATTTCCTGAGCGAGACTTTTTTTATGCCGAGTCCCTCTCTACCGTATAAAAAAATTTTCTTTCATATGTTGTGAAAAATTATTTCTTATAGCTATTTATGAAGTTTCTGAATATCTTTTTTTGTACGGTTTTTTTCCACGGTCCCTATCTACCGCACAAAAACAAGTCCGACTGTATCATTTTTCCAAAAACGAAGAGTCACTATGAAATGATTGCTTATTTAACCCTTCTTTGCATGATGATGGAAATTTCAATCATAACATTTAGTGAAGAAAAAAAGGTACTCAAAAACTGTAAACTTTAAATTTGTTGTTGCTGGCAACTTTATAAATGAATATTGCGTACAACAAAACGCAGTTATCAAAAAATAGCAAACGTCACTGTCAATTAACAAGCCTAGAACTTGTCATTCCACTGTTTGTTGTACATTTCCCAAATGTAAAGGCTATTCCACAATTTCGTGTAATAAATGTGGA
>NW_027585419.1:0-1721 GCF_028453695.1 Augochlora pura
CAACACCTCCGGCAATATTCTTGAACACTCGGGGAGGCCTCACCAACCTGAGAAGCCAAAAATTAAATAAATAAATAGCTACTACCCAAAAATTTTAAAACACCAACGGTCGGTCGCGGCTGTCAGAATCGATATATCGATCGACGACCGCGAGGTGGCCAATTTTAAAAGTAATTTAGGCCAATAATTTAAAAACTAAAACACTTCATAACACACACAACACACACCTATGACGGTCAAGAAGACAGTGCGTAAAGCTCAGAGGCTGGAATATTTAATAAATAGCTTAAAACTTAAGAAGAGTAACACAATCGCTGCTGGCGAAGTGCGTGACGTCAGCAGCCGACTCGACTTATCGATCTGAAGATGCGCGACGTGCATGTCGACATATAGTGATTTTAAGAATCAAAGTACAACATAGCTACTACAAACTCTCGTTAAATAAAGTAAATATAAATAGTAACAGAATTAACCGAACGTAGCACAAATATTTAATTAACAAATTACCAAAAACTCAATAGCCAGGTCAGCGGTCGCCCGTCGCGCACATGACGTCACGGCTCGATCGAATAGTCGATCGAGATCTGCGCGGCGGACGCCCGGTAATAATCAGACTTTCCATACACTATTTATATAATATCAACGATATAATTATTCACTGCATGAGCATAATAATAAAAGGAATAAGTCTTGCAAAAACACGACAACTAGCCAAACTGGTAGGGGAGAAAAGCAGCATAAACGGAGATACGACGGCATGTTACGCAGGATGACGTCACGATCAATCGACGCGTCAATCGATAGCTGCGCGGTGGCAGTACAAGTAAAAGTTTAACTTAACACCACACAGGCTTCTTATCCTGGGAACACTTCTCACTATTTCTAGCACAACACCAACAGAATATCATTAAACACTCAAAGCATAAATAATTTCAATAAATAATAACAGCAGAGACAATAGACAGTGATAAGACCGACCACGGCGTCGATGACGTCAGCGATCAATCGATTCGTCGAGCGATAGCTGCGCGTCGGCCGCCTCGCAATAAATTAATTTATCTCACTTTTCCACACTACCAACAAATAAAAACCATGCACAGCACAGACTTTATACAAGAAGAGAGCCTAATAAACCGAACGCGGTGAAATTTACTATAACGGACAATAAATATAATATAAAAATCCGAGACTCGGCAGTTTCTGACGCACATGACGTCATGAGCAATCAATGTGCCAATCGATTACTGCGCGGTAACAGTGCAAGAAAAATAGAATTTAATGCTACATATGCTCCAGATCCTGGAAAAACCTTTTATCAACCCAAAAATAGCAACAATAGTAATGATACTAACCACCACTAGCATAAATATTCTAATATTCTAATAAACAATAGCAGAAATACAACAATCAGTAACCACGACCGACCACGGCGCCGATGACGTCAGCGACCAATCGATGAGTCGTGCGAGAGCTGCGCGTCGGCCGTCATGCTTTAAACGATTCTCATTCACGCATATTATATACTACCAACCATTAAAAATCACTCTCAATACAAGCGCTATAGAAAAAGAAATCTAAATAACCCGAACTCGGTACAATTATTTCAATAGACTACAGTTATAATACAAAAGTAATAGCCGTGACAGCACTCGACGCGCATGACGTCACGATCTATCGATGCGTCAAATCGACAGCTGCGCGGAGACCGAGCTAACAAAAAT
>NW_027585420.1:0-1720 GCF_028453695.1 Augochlora pura
ATTGAAAGTAGCAATTGATATTTTCGAATGAAACTGTGACTATAGATGTTACTTTTAGCATTTCAGTATTAGAATATTGAACTTGAATATTAAAATATTAAATTTCAATATTGAAGTATTAAACTTGAATATTACAATAGAATATTAAATTTCAATATTGAAGTATTAAACTTGAATATTAGAATATTCAATTTCAATATTTAAGTATTAAACTTGAATATTAGAATATTAAATTTCAATATTTAAGTATTAAACTTGAATATTAGAATATTAAATTTCAACATTGAAGTATTAAACTTGAATATTAGAATATTAAATTTCAATATTGAAGTATTAAACTTAAATATTAGAATATTAAACTTTGATATTAAAATACTGGACTACAAATATTAAACTATGAAACTTCAACATTAGAATACTTTACCTCAAATATTAGAATATTAAACTTCAATATTAATTCTGTATTAGAAAATTAAATTTCAATAATAGGATCCTCTAATATTCATTCAAAACTATGAACAACTAAACATCGAATTACTTTGCTACAATTAAATTCAATTATTAGTTGCAATTAAACTTAAATTTACCGAACTCTGATTAAAAGTTTCGAGCTTTAAAACGAGTCTAATTTTTGTACGAATAATTTTATAAATCCTATAACTTACTTAACAAACTAAAACCGTTTAAAAATCTAGAATTTTTGGACTACGAAAAGTAAACGAACGCCGAATACAGAGAACCCTGTTGCATTTCTCGATTATTCTCTTCCGGCTCGTTTCGTCAGACGCGTTGCAGTTATTAGACGTAAAATTGATGCATATCAGACCTCCCTTTCCCGGCAACTCATTCGCGCGCTCCAACGATCGAGCCGTTTATGCAATTTCGCGTTTTCTGTTCGCTGCATCACGGTTCGGTTATGTCACGACGTATTGAAATCGAGGTTGAAAGAAACGGCGAATTGAGACGGGAGGAGGAAAAATAATGGCGAAGAAATGCGGGTAAGAAATGCAACGAAAACCGTGTGCAAATGGAAATGAAAGGGGTGCGAGAGGAATTGCGTAGGAAATTGTCGATGTCTGTCGGTATTAGAATTTTAGATCGCGATGCGTTCTCTTAGCAATTGATCCATATTTATAGCGAAAGTTTATTATAATTTAAAACGTTTATTTACATTTCTATTAGAAAGCTATTACGAGACAAATTGTTTGTAGAAATTCATTATGATTAATTAGAAATTTCCTGATGGAAATTTATTTTAAATTAACACTTCTGATAATAATCTATGGCAATTTAAAATCTCTAGTAAAAAACTAAGGTAAATTTAAATCTCTACTAACAATCTATTGTAAATTAAAATTTCTGATCAAAATTCTTATTAAAATTTGTATGAGATCCTATCAAATTTTTATTTAAAATCTAGTACAATTAAACTATATCATTAAGCTTCTATTAAAAATCACTTTCAATTCGTCGAATAAATTACTCGAACGTACAATTTGACAATTCACGTAACATTTAACCAATTTAAAAAGCAGACAGGAAACGTCTCCGCAAAATGAACACCCGTTGCAGCGATAACGAAATCGTCAGCGCCAGTCACGCGTTTCTCGTTCACTAAAACCACCGAAATTAATCGAACAGTATTAAATAAAATTCGATCGCTGGTATATCCAAGTTCGGCACAATTTTCGAAAGAGATGGTGGGAAAACGGACGTACAT
>NW_027585421.1:0-1720 GCF_028453695.1 Augochlora pura
TGTCAAACGGTTACTAAGGAACGTCGAACTCGCAAGAAACGCCAGGTTCTAATCGATGTGGCGTGCTTTACGATCACCGCTTGCAAAATAGTCACTTGAACATTGATTTTGATTCTTACCTTCTTCTTTATCAAAAATATTTCCACTTAAGTGTCGTAAGCAATTAGCTGTTTTTGTCGAGTACATTCGTCGAAAGTACAGGAATACTAATATTGTTTATTTAAATTATTATTACTAAATTATTAATACTAACAAAAATTATTAATAAATTAGTATTACTAGAAATATTATTGACTCAGTATTCTGATAGTAAAATTGAAAGTCGGTTGAATATATAAGGGAATAATGAGAAATAAAGAAACAACAAACAAAAAAATTCCTTTATTTTTTTAAAATGGTATCGAATTATATCGTCGTGGTATCGACGGTCGATTAAAATGTTATACAAAAAGTATTTTTAAATATTTATTACTTATAAATAGTCATGGATATTGTTTATTACTTTTACGAACTTTTTATGAACTTTGCCATGTTAAAAGTGGCAAACTTTTTTACGACAACCACTCGTTCGTTTCTTTTGCATTGCGCACAATCATTATTATTTTGTTAAAAAAACTATACTTTCATTATGATTGTCGACAACGAATAGAATTAAATTATCCTCTAACAAGTTTATATATTTATCTATATCCATCCTAATGGAATTCTAACACACTAGTGTTTTTGCAGGGCAACTAGACGCTGCCCATATCGTTGAACTTCCTCCCCCGAAAGTTCTGTTCACGATTACTGTCTTTCTTTGTGCGTAGATTGTGCTAATATTATTTAACCTCTTGCTACTCCCGCTAATAGTTTATATTATTCTAATGCAACAGAAGTGGATTCCTAATTGTAAATGATTCTTTCATTTATAAGAATGAAAACATTATTTGCACGAAATTTCTTATTCGTTAAGTTATTTTTTTATTTCTTATTATCCCTCTAAGTATTGAACCAACTTTTAGTTTTATTATCAGAATACTTAGCTTTTTTTATTAAAGATAATTTATTTATTTACTATATTTGCCAATGATCTATTTATATTCTGAATTTTTATTACTATTTATTTGTTCTATATTCTTTTTATGCGCCCGCAAAATGCGGTGTATTTGTGCCTACCCCCGAGTATTTCTGTAAGTCCGGGGGAATACGATTTGATAATAAATTAATTTAGTATTTCTATCAAATTTCTACTATTAGAAATTTTAACTCTCCAGTCTCAGTATAATCAACGAAATCACTTTGATTCGGTTAGAATTTTTATTAAATAAGTGAAACACAAAACTGGGAGACATTGGAATAGTCTAAACATATTTTACACAATTTTAGACTGACCAAAATTATTACAAGGAAAAATTAGCACATTTATAACGGTTGCAAAAAGATAGCTCATTTATTATTTTATATCAAAAACTGTAGTTAACGTCGAACAAAAGAGACGGTAGCTAATGCCGCTAATTATAAATATAATAATTAGACGGAAAAAAAAACAAATACATCAGATAGAAATTCTTGTCTAACCATTTCTTTATAAAGTTATTTTATCACAGCACTAAACAGAGCCACACACGTAGTTAAATAAAAAAAATAGTTCTATCAAAGGGGAAGAATGAATGCCACATAATTTCGCAGGTATCTGAAACCAAAGGTGTTCATCATAAAATACCGTACGGTCTATTAG
>NW_027585422.1:0-1719 GCF_028453695.1 Augochlora pura
AATATTTTGGATATGAAAAAGAAAAGCGTACTAATTATTTGGATATAGATAGAAGAACGTACTACCTAATTTGAATATAGATGGCAAATTGTCCTAATAATTTGGATATAGAAGGAAAAGTGTACTAATAATTTCGATATAAAAAAGAAAATCGTACTAATATTTTGGAATTGAAAAAGAAAAGCGTACTAATAATTTAGATATAAAAAAGAAAATCGTACTAATATTTTGGAATTGAAAAAGAAAAGCGTACTAATAATTTAGATATAAAAAAAATAGAAAAGCGTACTAATAATTTGGATATAGAAAGAAAAAATCCTACTATCAAATTAAGTACAGAAAGAAAAGTCGTGATAAAAATAGTTGCGCGAAGAAAAGTCGCGGTAAAATCAAACGAACGAAGAAAATGGCAGCTCATTGGCGCAGACAGAAACTTTTTGTACGAACGGAGCCAGAGATGCGTCGGTAGAGCGGGCTTTGATCAACGAGCCACTGGGAAACGGGAAAACTGGGCCATAGAGGCTGCCAAAACCAATTGACTCTGACAATGGGATTCCATTTATTTGTACGCATCTCGCGCCCAGCATCCCGAACAGCATTGACCTCCTAATCGTCGACCGAAGGACGGGATATTCAAGTGGCCTAACTGTCGACAATTGTTTCACCATATCGAACGTTCCACTCCCGGCGAAAGTTTTGCACCAGCGCGAACTTTTATTTTCGAGGAAAAAGATCGTATATCGCGAAGCTGTATGTTCCCGTCGTTATTTTCAATAATAAAATAGTGAATAAAATATGAAATAAAATTATTTTTAATAACATAGTAATTAGGTATAGGTGTGAGTATGTTAGATGATGGTATAAACATCCGACAGATCCTTAAATTAACCCTTTGCCCTCGAAGCCATTTTAGCTGCAAGTCTAAAATAATTTTTCTAGCTTACTGTTGAGAATTCTTTTTTTGAATCTAAACTTTGTCAGTATAAAATTTATTTTGGAAGAATAATTTTAGCGGTGCCTTAGAATCACCACTCGAGGGAAAAAAGGTTAAATTGTCAGGGAGAAGTATCACCGCGTTGCAATATTTTATTACAAACTCGTTGCTTGGTTCTTTAGTCAAAATTGCATTTTATGAGGTTGTCTTTTGATGCAATCTGTATATAAGAAACATAGAGGAGACTTGAATCCTATGAAAATTGCTAGGAGCACTAATATTGTCCATGAGTAGTAGAATGACAAAGAGACGACAGTAAATGAATAAAAATGAATGAATATACAAATGCCGAAAGAATTGGTCCAAAGAATATTCGTAAAATACTATAGAAAATAACATAACTTAGCTGCAAATAGTAATGATAGAAATTAACATTTCAACGTGAAAAATAGACAATTGGTAAATGAGATAATAAAAAGAATTATTTTCAATGATCGGTGACACCCTAACCTCGCTGCACGTAATTAAATGGCAATTTATAAATAATTACCACTGATCGCGCGGCGTTTGTTACAGATAATAGAAGAAATTGAGAAACACAGGTTAGGGATAGCGAAGCGAACAGAAGACGAAAGTACCGGGGGGGCAACCCTCTCCGAGCGACGTACGCGGCCGCTAATAAGAGAATAATGCATCGATTAAATAATGCATAAAATTTCGAGAGACGGTCCCCGGCGGACCGATTTAAATATCGAGAAACGACGCGGCGCGGCATTGGCCGGCCG
>NW_027585423.1:0-1719 GCF_028453695.1 Augochlora pura
ATTTGGGAATCACCAGTAGCCAAATGACTAATTTTCGTCATTTGGAAATCATCAATAGGCAAATGACGAGAAATCATCAATTGGAAATCATCAATAGCCAGACGACGAGAAATAATCAATTGGAAATCGTCAATAGCCAAATGACAATAGCCAAAAATCGTCATTTCACAATCACCAATAGCCAAATGACTAAAAATCGTCATTTTGCAATCACCAATAGCCAAATGGCGAGAAATCATCAATTGGAAATCATCAACAGGCAAATGACGAAAATTCATCAATTGGAAATCATCAATAGCCAAATGACAAGAAGTCATCAATTGGAAATCATCAATAGCCAAATGACAATAGCCAAAAATCGTCATTTCACAATAACTAATAGCCAAATGACGAAAATTCATCATTTCGCAATCATCAATGTCTATGTAACAAAAATTCGTCATTTCGCAAACAATCATCAATAGCGAAATGACGCAAGTTCAGATTTAGAAAATTATTAACAAAGGAATTGTTGATACAAGTCGCAAGAATTAATTTCATAAGCATCAAATGCATTACGTCGCGTAAAATGAAAATAGTATAAACCAGAGAAACGATTTTTGATTAACAATTAATACGGCTTCGAATGCAAACGGTTAATCCTCGTAATAATGTTACAATAATTTAAACCAAATAAATATTCAATAAATGATGCTCTGAAATTTATTTTGATCAAATCATGTTCCTCCGGGCTTACCATGGAATACCCGGGGGAACAAATAATGTTAAAATAATTTAAACCAAATAAATATTGAATAAATAATAAATAAATACTTGAACCAAATAATAATATTAACCACAAAAAGCGAATTCTCAGAGCAGTCCGGTTAATTTACATGTTAGAAATATTGTGCTAATTATTCGAGACGACTGCTCTTTTCCAAGGTTCTGGGGTAAGTGCCGTGCGGTCCAACACCGTCCTCTTACCAAAAAGCAATTGTGCTTTCCCCACTCCGTGGCCAGATCCTCCAAGAACAGAGTTTCATTCTTTGGCAATGCAACGACGGTTGCTTGCCTTCTCTAAACACATTTTCCATAAACAGTCAATGGCTCAACACTCGATAGCTGGGAGACCCACTGCGGTCATCAGCCGTCGCGTCGCATATCGCCAGGACTGTTTAGTCTCGCTTACCCTCCGGGCCACGTGCATCCTTGAACCCTGCCATAAATCCATCGACGACCGACCATCGTTCGGTCGTCTTTATCCCGAATTCTCTTTAAAAAATACGTTGCGCTAACATACACGTGTCCCCCTGCGTTCGGCAGAGTTCGCCGGAGCTCGTTTCCATCCGGTGCCGAAGCATTAAGATTGGAAAACACATGAATAGGAGGACAGTCGTTCCCTTTTCCGACAGAGTTTCAATGGCAGAGTTTCCCAGGTTTTACCGACGGCTATAAATAAAAGTTCATTCCGCGAGTAACACCCACACGCCGATTCTGCTCGAGACCTCATTTAGAAAATATTACCCGCCGGGTTCTCGTATTCTTCCGTAACCCTTCGAGCGCGAGATACTCTCAAAAAGCTCGCTCTCCTACTCGCCGCGAAACTTACAGGCGAAAGGGTAATTTCCACGAGAGCCATGGGAGCTGTAATCGTCGCGGAAACGAGGCCGATTCGAAGCGAAATCCTCCGAGTCCTGCTAAAAATATGTGAACGCTTCGTTTTGGGACCGTGATTAA
>NW_027585424.1:0-1719 GCF_028453695.1 Augochlora pura
TATTGGGGAAAATATTGAAGAAATATTGGGGAAAATATTGAAATATTTTATTGTATATATTGGGAGAAAGTTGTAACAAGGAAATAATGTTGCAATTGAAATCGCTGTCGAAATGGTAAACATAACCTCAACGTAACTTTGATAGGGTAGATGGCTATTTCGTCCAATATTTCGTTCAGATTCTTCTGTGAAACGGCGTCTAAAATTTAAAGAAATTAATTAATTATATCAAGTTAGTAATATTGAATTTTTCTGTTTTTAGTGAAAATGCGTTATTGACATAAATATACTCATCTTTTTCCTCCTTCCAAAAAATATTCTTATTTACATTAATTGTTACTGGACTACACTGTACACAAAACAATAACCACCACTTACAACATTACGAATTTTGTACTCAATAATTTTTAATGAAACGCATAATTTAAAGGTTATTTAAAACATGCATACGAACCGCCATTCCTGTTCAGCGTATCTTTGCTTCGCCATTGGCGTCAAGAGAGTCCATTTGCATTCACCATTCTCGAACGTACTCTGTTCGAGAAATCTTGCAAACATTCGCGAAAAAAGAGCGTAGCAGCGGTTTTATTACCGAAACGCTGGGCGCTTTCGCGCGCAGATATTGAAAGGGGCTGGAATCGTTGATTTCACCGTGTCCACTCCCGTACAACAGGTATGCAAATATCTGTGGTTACAAAAACCGATCGACGGACTCGACGAATCGACGAAGCGTTACACGTCGACGATTACGTTATTATAAAACATGGCGAATTTATGCGAACACAGAATTTAGAAAGGAAAATATAAAACCGTCGGATTATTTCGAACGGAAGCTTTTAGTTCGGCGACTCGATTGCAAACGAAATTGATCGATATTAATTGTTCCACTCTTGTTTATCCACTTTTCCTTTATCGGAGAAAAAGTTGATCGGTGAAAAAGTTTTGATCGGTGATCGCGCGTGTCAATGGCGAAACGGGGTGGTCGTTGTGTTTATGAAAATAAGCTTCGACAGTGCCCTCTCGCGAAAGTCCTTCCCGGGCTTCGAATGCTTTAATAATCCCATTAAGATTCAGCGATCGTCTGCCGTGGAATCTGGGATCGAGTGTTTTCACTTTGAACGGTGTTAGCGAATTCTTCTGCCCTTAATGAACTGCTTTATTAGTTCCCCGAGTTGTCTGAATTACGGCTGAAATCAATACACCTCTTGTCCACTGTCAACGACTTCCTCGGCACCCGATCGGCTCGTTTCAATTCACGGAAACGAGGATTTTAATATCGGGCGCGCGACTCGTTTAGGCGACGTCCGAAAGAAAATTCATGCCGCCGCGTCCCTTAAATTATATTATAGGTGAGCGATGAAATTTTACACGTAGCTGCGAATTTAATTGAATTTTAAACGTAGCTTCTAATTTAATTGAATTTCAAACGCAGCTTCCAGTTTAATTGAATTTTAAACGTAGCTTCGAATTTAAGTGAATTTCAAACGTAGCTTCTACTTTAATTGAATTTTAAACATAGCTTCAATTTTAATTGAATTTCAAACGTAGCTTCGGATTTAATTGAATTTCAAACGTAACTTCGACTTTTAATTAAATTTCAAACGTAGCTTCTAATTTAAGTGAATTTCAAACGTAGCTTCTAATTTAATTGAATTTTAAACATAGCTTCAATTTTAATTGAATTTTAAACATAGCTTCAATTTTAATTGAATTTCAAAC
>NW_027585425.1:0-1719 GCF_028453695.1 Augochlora pura
CATTGAATTTCAAAGTAACACCTGCAGAAACAGCCATGTCACCAGCTGAAATGTCGTTTTCGTACATGATCAAGCCTTAATCATATTTCGAGAAAAATTCCGATGAATGTTGAGATTTCTCTGCTGCAATGTAATAGCCAACATCATGTACTGTATTTTCTGGTGCAAAGTAATTATTTTCATTGAATTTCAACGTAACACCTGCAGAAACAGCCATGTCACCAGCTGAAATGTCGTTTTCGTACACGATCAAACCTTAATCATATTTCGAGAAGAATTCCGTCGAATGTTGAGATTACTCTGCTGCAATGTAATAACCAACACCATGTACTGTATTTTCTGGTGCAAAGTACTTGTTTTCATTGAAATTCATCGTTACACCTACAGAAGCAGTCATGTCACGAGATGAATCGTCGCTTTCATACATAATCAAGCCCAAATCATATTAAGAGAAGAATTCCGATGAATGTTGAGATTTCTCGTATGCAATGTAATAACCAACATCATGTTTTGTATTTTCTGCTGCAACGAACTATTTTTCATTGAATTTCAACGTATCACCTGCAGAAACAGCCATGTCACCAGCTGAAATGTCGTTTTCGTACATGATCAAACCTTAATCATATTTCGAGAAGAATTCCGATGAATGTTGAGATTTCTCTGCTGCGATGTACTAACCAACATCATGTACTGTATTTTCTGGTGCAAAGTAGTTGTTTTCATTTAATTTCAACATAACAACTGCAGAAACGGTCATGTCACGAGTTGAATCGTTGCTTTCATACATAATCAAGCCTAAATCACATTTCGAGAAGAATACCGATGAATGTTGATACTTCCCTGGTACAATGTAATAAACATCATCATGTATTCTATTTTCTGGTGCAAAGTACTTGTTTTCTTTGAATTTCAACGTAACACCTACAGAAACAGTCATGTCACGAGTTGAATGGTCGCTTTCATACATAATCAAGCCTAAATCATATTTAGAGAAGTATTCCGATGAATGTTGTGATTTCTCTGCTGCGATGTACTAACCAACATCATGTATTGCATTTTCTGGTGCAAGGTACTTGCTCTCATTGAATTTCAACGTAACACCTCCAGAAACAGTCATGTCACGAGTTGAAACGCCACATTCATACATAATCATGCCTAAATCATATTTTGAGAAGAATTCCGATGAATGTTGAGATTACTCTGCTGCAATGTAATAACCAACACCATGTACTGTATTTTCTGGTGCAAAGTACTTGTTTTCATTGAAATTCATCGTTACACCTACAGAAACAGTCATGTCACGATTTGAATCGTCGTTTTCATACATAATCAAGCCAAAATCATATTTCGAGAAGAAAGCCGATGAATGTTGATACTTCCCTGCTGCAATGTAATAACCATCATCATGTATTCTATTTTCTGGTGCAAAGTACTTGTTTTCATTGAATTTCAACGTAACACCTACAGAAACAGTCATGTCACGAGATGAATCGTAGCTTTCATACATAATCAAGCCTAAATCATATTTAGAGAAGAATTCCGATGAATGTTGACATTTCTCTGCTGCAATGTAATATCCAACATCATGTACTGTATTTTCTGGTGCAAAGTACTTGTTTTCATTTAATTTCAACATATCACCTGCAGAAACGGTCATGTCACGAGTTGAATCGTTGCTTTCATACATAATCAAGCCTAAATCATATTTCGAGAAGAATA
>NW_027585426.1:0-1718 GCF_028453695.1 Augochlora pura
CTATATTAATATTTAATCTATATTAATATTTAATCTATGTTATTATTCAATCTATGTTATTATTTAATCTATATTAATATTTAAGTTCGTACATACGTTCGAGATAAAGTGAAAAGTTTCGCACCCTCTAAGAATCTGTACGGAAATCTTTTTACAAAAATTTTTTTCCCGTACACGCCGTTCTAAAGATCGTAAAGTTCGCGCTCTCCTCTTTAATTCGAGGGCCGTGTAAAGCTGCGGAGAATTTTTTTTCTCCCACAGTTACGACACTTCGCGTGACAAATGTGCCGCCGCGTGCGAGGCGTTAAATTTTCACGAGCAGGCCCTCAATTTTAGGAAACTACAGCGACGAGGATGCGCGACGTTGAAAATCGGGATACGGTGTTGTAAAGCAGAGATTTCAAGCTGCAATTTAAAAGAAGATTCGTCATTTTCTGATCGTTTTTTACTGAGATACGATTGTTCAAAGATTAACCTCGCCAGATGCCATTTTATAGTGGCGGATGTTTCGTGCTTTATTTTATTGTTAATTAACAGTAGAATATATTCCGATGAATATTAGATAATTTGACAATATTTGTAAAGTATAGGATAACTGTATTTTTACAATCAAATATAACAAGCAAGCCTGATTTTCGACAATTGTTTTATTAGTTATTAAAGTAAATAATTAAAGTGAACATGTACATTTACAATGAAACTATGAAAAGAATATTTATTTAGCTAATATTACTATACAATATTATTATAGCAAGAAAATATATATATTAAGAAAAATGGTAATTCGTTTATAAGAAAACTTTATTCGCTAACAAATCCGTGCTTAAAATCGCTTGAAAACAATTGCTCGGCCAAAAATGGACGACGCCTTTAATTTCCCTGTCGAGCGTATTTATCGCGGCGATGCGTGAATGATTAATTTGATATCTTTCCGAGAGTTTAGACGGTCGAGATTAAAACGAAAATGCTTCGCGAGTGCTCGCCGCCAAATTTATGGCTCGCCTTCCCTTCGCACCTGAAAGCTCTTCGCGAACTTTTCTAATTCTTTAATGCTCGAAGAAAATGCAAATGCCGCGGTAAACGTCGCTGAGATATTACAATTTACGTTTCCGCCGAATCATTTCACATACGTATACTAATCATCGTAAAATTGTGACTTTATTATACTGTTATATTCATGAGAATCGAGCGTTGTTTTATTATACAAACGCATGGAGTTAACCCTTTGCACTCGAAGCTATTTCAAATGAAATAAAATCGAAATAAAATTGAAATAAAATCGAAATAAAATCGAAATGAAATTGAAATAAAATCGAAATAAAATCGAAATAAAATCGAAATAAAATTGAAATAAAGTCGAAATAAAATCGAAATAAAATTGAAATGAAATTGAAATAAAATTGAAATAAAACCGAAATAAAATTGAAATAAAATTGAAATCAAATTTCTAGATTATAATATTTCCATTCTGTGCACAACAAAGTGTACTTTTATGCACACGAAATTGACACACTATTTTAATCATTAAACTATTAAAACTATTTGAATTGCCGAACCAAAAGTTTTTCGAAACGACTGTTCTTTCCACAATTGCTGATACTATAAAAATATTCTTACCAGAAAATTTTACATCAACGTCTTTGTTCAAGACTGTGTTGTAATAAAAATCGCGTTATTGTTATTAAAAAAAATGTCTGTCTGATCTAATATCAAGAGTA
>NW_027585427.1:0-1718 GCF_028453695.1 Augochlora pura
CGTATAAATCAGTGACCATTAGCTATTTAAATTGCAATTTTTGAGAATAACAAAACATATTCTGAAATTTCAAGATGTTTTGAATATTTTGAGGCTATGTCGGAATAAAACAAACAAATAGAAAATATAAACAGTTTGAGATGATGTCATGCGTCCCCGTATGCACTGGTTGAAAAAGTTTACCAGTTCGTATAATGAATTTATTTATGTGCGATGATAACGTTTTTCAGATGTTAACCTAAAAGGGGCAAAGGCAAAAGTGAAAAAGTGGATTTATAAACTAGAAAGCTAACTCGTGAGCAGTGCAACAACTTTGAATTTTCGGTGATCTTGATCTTCATCTTGCTGTATCGAACCCCAAAAAGTATGTGTCAGTGCGTATCTTACCAAGTTAACCAAAGAAGTAAATATTAGTAATAAAATTTTCAATTTTATAAAATAAACCCATCTTTTTCATCCAATATCTTACCAGCGAAACTTGCTCTGTGATTGACGAATATACTCGTCGTGGCTCGATTCTGGCGACACAAAACTATTAACTGTTTAATAGATTATCTAATACCTTTCGTTTTGATTTATAACTCGCAAATAGGATAACGAAATAATTAAAGAATGATTAGAGTGTAAGAATAGTAAAAGACGAGAATTCCACAGTCTTTGCCATGTTTAGTATCATTTCTGGCTACCTCAAACATTTAATATTACGCGTATCATAAATTTGTAATAAGGAAAAATATAAGTGGCTAAAATCTAGCATAACTTTATACAAATTTCTCTTTTCTATATTTTATTTTGCAGTATTTGGTATTCCTTAGGTTACAATATAGTGATATATGATAAAGGTTACGTGATAGGTTTTTATTTTTTTTGCGTTGTTCTTTTGCATGCCTTTCTTGTTTCTTCTATTTCTTCTACTTTCTCCTGTTTTATACTTTTATTATTCATTTTATTTGGATCGCATTTTCTTTTTTTCACTAATTTCTTTTTTCCTCTTTTATAAGTTACGTTTATCCTAAAAGAAACACACCATTCGTCAGACGTTCTTTGTTAAGAATACTTCGTGTTAAAGGTTAAAATGATTCTTTTTTATTAATTGTAAGCATCAACAAGAAACGATATAATCTAATATTATAATTTATCTGTAGCCAACTTCAAATACAAAATATGAATAATAACGTAATACAGATAACCAGAAACGGCAAACTCGTGAAAAGCGATACATCTATCCCAGTATTGCAATTGTATATTAATATAAATTAGTATAAATTGTAATCGTAAGAACCATGAATTACAGTGAGTGTTTTTGTTGTAAATGTCTCTGAACGTCTTATCGCGAGCTTTCTTGCCCGTCCGAAAATGCCAGGTCTCGGTTAGGTGGCTCTTTCGGTTTCCTGGCAAACCTCTTCAATATGCAGCACGGATATCTCAACATTATCCTCCTCTGTGTTGTAAACCGAATACTTCGACTAAATTGTAAAACAGGAGTGCAGAAAAAGTAAACGTAAAATTTGCAATAACTATGGATGTATATACCTTAGAATCGGTATACCTATAAAAACGAAGTCATGTCAGATATTTTTACAAGAGTCTATCCTTTCTTGCCAGTATGTTGGATTCAACGTTAAACTAATACCGAAGTAAATAATATTACATAACATTGTAAAATAAATATAGCATATAACAATTCGGTGTTTTCTTTATTTTATATATTTCTTTTC
>NW_027585428.1:0-6604 GCF_028453695.1 Augochlora pura
AAAATTTTGCACAGATGAGTTTTTATTGGTCAGCTATCGAACGGTCTATGACTCATTGAAAAATCGCTAAGGGCAGTTTATCGTATTAGACGATAACGTAGTAGAGCAGCAACTGCACAACGCACTTGCTAATCATCTAAAAGCGCGAAACACTAAATGCTTATGACTACACAAACTGTAACGCTCGCCCCCGACCAAGAGATTTGTCAATATTTGTTGAACAAGAGTTCATTGACCGAATGCTGTTAATACAGTTTTGTACAAATATATTTGAGACGACTAAATGTACACGTCACAATATATGTATATATGTACAGGATGTTTATTTAATCCTGTTCATTAAAATATGTGCGTTGTTTTTGTTGATATAAAAACGTATTGTTTAGTTCAAAGGATATTATGATTCATGTTTTTCTTGTTTTTTTTGGATAACTCATGATTCATGTTCTTTTTTCTTTCAAGGTCATTTTTCTTAAGTATTGAATGTCATCGCTATTTTCTGCACATTAACTAACCTTTGCAATGTGACCTTTAAATGTCTTTGAGTGGAAAATTTAATAATTTTGGTCCTCGCATAGTAGGTTTGAGTAAACCAGCTCTTCGAACTACGTATTAGTTTCATAGTTTCCAACCTAATATTTCCTCGGTAATGCAAGGGTACATTATGAAGAAACATTTAATTTCACTCAAGTTAGTTAGGTAAGGTATTCGAATCAAATGTCCTTCCTGAAGTATTAGGTTGGCGTACATGAAATGTCGAATTTTATGATAAGTAGGAAAAATTTTATATCTACTTTTGAAAAATGTTTATATATAAACATTCATTGTTAAGGCAAGAGGTTTAGAAATGACTTTATGGTATGGCCGACCATCTGTGAGTTTTTCAACAAGTCGTTTAGGGTTATTGAAGACTCTTTAGCGGACCGGTCCGCAGCCAACATGTGGCACACAAATTTAAATAGATTTCAGGATGATGAAGGTCATGCCATCATTTAGTCTTCCAGATCCAAGAAGCTCTGCCATAAAGTCCTAAGACTAAGGAAAAAGGGAATCGGCCGCCAGGTACATATCGGCAACGGCAATCCTGTCCAGCTGGAGTTTCCGCACATTGCCAAAACACCCGTCCACACGCGAGTGCAAGCGGCCTGCCCAGTCATCCCCACCACAGACAATGTGCCTCGGGCACATTGGAAGGGCTGGCCAGGATTTTCCCGACTCTGGGGAAGGAAGGGGCGTTTAAGGCCCAAAGGAGGGGTTGATGGAGGAAATTCGCGGAAATCGGAATAGATTATAGCTTCAAACAGTACACATTATAGCTTCATACAGAACAGATTAGAACTTCAGACAGGACAGAACACAGTAGAGAATCAAACAGTACAGTACAGAAGACATAGAAAGATATGCGTAACAGTTAGGTTCCGTGTTACAAATAAATTCATTTTAATCCCACAACAATGGGTGGTCCTTCGAGTTAGTAGGCACCAAGTGCAATATTCAGAGGATCTCGATCATCCATCTGACGAGTCCTTAACATTCATAAAGGTTTAGTTAGTTAAATTTTACAGTGATGTGCATAATTGTAGATTCAAAGTAATTTTTACATTATTAATGATGTATAAACGAAAACTTAACAGAACATCGTTCTTGTATATTTTTATATGAAACATAGAACTAGTAATACAGAGCACAATTTTTATTGTAAGATGGCATATAAGTGAATTTAATTAGAAAAGAAACGAAAGAAAAGCGTCAACATCTTTCTAGAAAAAACGATTCTCTGAAATTCTATGGTCAATGTAAGTGCTGCAATCTATTGATGATTTATGACGAATTCAATTATATTGATTTATTGATCGAAAGATCCTATAATAAAATTGTTTTTGCACTGCATAACTCATATTCAATGAAAAGTGGACTTACACTTACGAGTTCTACTTTATTATGTATTACCGACGTAACACTTGTAGTGTTAATTAATACGTGAATGTGCTTTTTGGGATCGATAGTCATGATTAGACTGCAAATTTTATGCCCATAACGCAAAAGTAAATTGGTAGAATATAAAACTTTAAATGTGGGAGATAAGTTAAACAATGCTGCTAGCTCATTTTGAACTTATTCATTATACATATTAACCTCCTAGGCACGGCCGAATTTTTCGCGAAACTGTTTCTCTGTACGGCAGAGTTGAAGAAATGAAGAACATTCAAATTTTTTTATTCAAATTCATATTATTCTATTAAAAATCAACCAAAACCTAATTTTATATTACAATTTCATTATAATAAATTTGATCCCCACTTAAAATTAACTGCAATCTAAATTTCTATTGAAAATCTTTTAATTAAATTCTTATAAAAATATATTATAATTAAAATTTTTGTTGGAAATTTGTTGTATATTATCTAGAAGTAATATTTATCTTCTTTTGTTTTATTCACTCAAGAATGTAAAGAAGATTTGTATAATTTAAGATTAGTATATGCACTTACAATAAACGAAAAAGGCAGTTCAGTTTCACTGTTCCATTCAGTGGAACTAATTAATGAATGGGATGAAATGCTCTTCTTAAAGAAAAATTACCTTGTTCTAAATAAAAGTGTTCAATTCATGACAGTGCTCTTCTAATTCTTACATTTTCTTCAAGTTGTTCCTAATGGTTCAAAATATTCTTCGTTGTGATAATACTTGTAATATCCGAGAATTATATTTAATATTCAGAACATTTTGATAGTTAATGTACTATATAGAAATTTGTTGGGTTGCCATCAACCAGCCGCAGCCACTGCCACAAGTACGGTCACTCCATCGTTCATTCGATCGACAATGACGCTGGTGTTACTGCTGCCGCCGCAACCGCAGGCTAACGGTCCTACTACAGCTACCGTATTTGCACTGTGAAATTGGTCGCATAATTTCTAACAAATGCATAGATAGTGTACCTAAATATCAAGCAGACGTAATCGGCAAAGTCTCCTGCTGTTCAAAGACGTACGAGGCCTTGGAAATTTCGAGCGGAAGCGAGATGAGTTCTCGAAAGCATCTCGACAGTCGAGAATGTTGTGATTCTCGAAAATTTTAGAGACTTGACAATTTTCAAGAGTCTCCAGGTCATCGTAATTTTTAAAAATTTGGAGACTTTTGAGAAATCTTGATTTTGATTTAATTAAATTGGTTAGATAGTTCAGGTTAGCTAAGTTAAATTTCGTTGGAAATTTTAATTATATACTGTCTAAAATAATGAAACGCCTGTTGCGCTCTAATTTCGCAGGCATGAAAACGACAAAAATTAAATTATGTTAAGTTAGTTGTTTCCGATCCATGTGAAATAGATCCCCGAATGGTAAATTTAAATTAAAATCGAATGTTTTTTTTTATAGATAATCATTGTTAATAAGGTGACACTCAGTAATATGTAAAACATTGAGAATTTATAAATTAATAGGATTTAGGCAATTATTTAACACGTTGACGACGGCGCCAATTTTCAGAGTTCTCTCCGTGGGGCGGCGCGCGCCTCAGTTTACGCTGTTCGATACGATGTCTGCGCTGTAATAATCACTACGCGATGTTTATAGATCTCGACGAGTTAAAAACGAATTTGAAATCAGTTCTTGTCTATCATCCTCAGTATTTTGAGGAAATCGATTTTGAAAGAAATCGCAATCTTTGAACTTTGACCTCAATTTATAACAAAACTACGAAAGCTATACCATTTCTGTTAGATTCAGTGAATTCCGTAGACTTCAACTAATATATTGATATGCTATAGTTTCCAAGATCAATTTGATTATACCTGTAAATGTTAAATAAACCTGACGGGACCAGATGTAGCCCCCATTTTGGAATACTTTATTTAATTTTACTCAAACAGTAGAGGTCTGACGCGAATTCTCACCATCGCACGCAATTCTGTGAACATTTGTGATACAATAAAAATTAATAACTTTCTCCCGCTACAGGCAAAACGGAAACAGCAACGGGTTGCGTTCATGTGTTTTCAATATTGGAGCGACGTTAGATTTTTAAAGTGAACGAATAAAAGGCCGGTATGCATGCTAGGCACTTCTGAAAACCACAGATGTGTTATTGTCCAGGGTAGAAATAATAAATTAAAGCCGCACATAGTACACTTTATAACGAAACTAAGAAGGGGGTTGACCTATCGGATCAGATGTCTTCTTATTATAGTTGCCTACGCAGAACGGTAAAGTGGTATAGAAAAATAGTAATCGAATTAGTATGCGGGACTTGTCTCGTCAATGCTTGGTACATACATAGAAAACGGGGTACCAAATGTATGAAAATTTTTAAATTCCGTGAAAAAATTATCGATTACCTCCTCAGTGAAGTAGAACCCCTAAATGTACAATTCGAAACTGAAGCAGTGCCCAAACAACGTAGACATTTTCTACAGACGTTCCAAGGACCCGTGAGAAAAACGAGACAGCGATGTAAAGAATGCTATAAACGTATGTCTAGAATAAAAGGTAGACAGTATGCCGCGAATAAGGCGAGAAAAGTAAAAACATATTGTAACCGATGTAAGGGCCAACCGGCACTCTGCCCACCATGTTTTCAAAAATTATATAAAAAAAATTAAATAATTATTTTATGTTTATAATATTGAATTGTTATGTTCTTAATATTAAATGTCTGTTTATAATGTTAAGAATTGAAAAATAAACCTATTTTGTACGGTGATGCACGGTGATGCACGCCGCCCCACGGTACAAACGCGTGTACCCCACCGGTGATGCACGCCGGCGTCAACGTGTTAAGTAATTATTTAAAGCGAAACAAATAGGAAAGAATGAAGACTGGAATTTTCATAATAGTCTTATTTATGTTCACCATTTGGATTTAAAAAAATGTGACCGTGAAGTTAATTAAAAAAAATAACGCGTAAGAAAACATCTGTGTGTTTTCTTACGCTATGATCACGTATTAAATATTCAGTGAAGTTATGGCACAAAATATCGATAATAAAGTTTAGTCAATGACATCCAAGAAAATAGGTGTTTGGTTCCATTGCGGATCAAGAATGAAGCCACAAAATGTCGATACCCTCATTTTTTAAAATAAAAACCATTGTTTGTTGAAACTTGTAAAGTCTACTGCAGATTCTTTTATTATATTGCATATTATCATTATTGTACTTTTATTACATTATAAAACGAATATATTGCACAAATTTTATATTTTACAGACTTTATAGTATCTTCAAATTTTTGTATTTCCGAAATTTTATATTGTTACGAACACCGGATGGATGACCGGTGCCGCCTCGGAATTCCCTTGCCGGAATAAAAGACGACAACACGGTTCAGGGTCTTCCGATCGAGCTGAACTTTGGCAGTTGCTATTTGACAGCGAACTTGATATATTGAATTTAATAATCCGATATATTGTATTGTATAAACGAAAGTGAAAATAATAAATATGCCGCGGACGCGCGGAACGGGGCGACGGGAACCGGACGAGGTTCCCGAAGATCGCAACAATATTATACGTATTTCTCCTGGTACTTTTAGAGATAGAGAACTATGTACAATACTATTGATTGTAGTCATCTATAGTTCTTGTAAACTATCTCAAATCATTGATAACGTCGACCATCGAAAGTTCTCCACCTCTAAGTGGCAGTGCAATGACGAGCAAGTTGGCCGTAACAAAAGGGTTAAACGCATATTAGGATCGTCTCCCATTCATACGTATTAGTCACACGCGCACGCGCACCCAACACTGTCACTCATTGTCAGTATGGCTACGCGCAACCCTTATGTTTGGTTACTGAGGAGGCAAACAGACGAACAGCAACGCGAGCGCGTGTGATTGATCGTTCGATAAGTATGTAGTCGGCGCCTGAAAATTGCCCTAGTCCAAGTATTCGTGTTGTACTATTCAAATAAAATATTTGCATCACTGCAAAAAATGATCGTTTTTATGTTTCAATCATTCAAGTGTTTCAAAACGGAAAATCTTTTTCTAATGACTTAAATTTTATAAAAAGGAGCCAATACATTTAATCGTACATATCCGGTGTAGACACTCAATCAATAGAAATTTCAATTACAATAGATTTTTATAGAAATTTAAATTATAATATGGACCACAGCGTATATTATAATATACGCTGTGCGACGGACTAGATTAGTCCCGCTGTCTGTCTAATTAAAGATGAACAGCTGTTATCCTTTTTTGCGTTTAAATTGTATCGTTACAGTGACACGAAGTCGAACTGCAGGAATGTAATAGTTGATCGTTGTGTTGCGTGGCCGGACCTTGAAGACTGAACTTGAAGTGCTATATAAATATAGACTAAGTTCGATGGTCTATGGTGGAAGCTGGATGTACATATCTAACCCGACTCTGGCTGGATGAGAGTCGATGTTGAAGATACGTTAATTTGTCGCCATACGAGCGATGATGTGACGATCAGGAATACTTGTTGTCGCTATACGAGCGATGATGAATACTTGTTACGAGTTTTGTGGCGGATAATAGAATACTTTCGGATAGAATACTTGTTACGATTAATACGGCGGATAGCCAGGAATACTTGTTACGAATAATACGGCGCATAGCCAAGAATACTTGCGGA